>NC_090745.1:11957962-11977962 GCF_036898095.1 Palaemon carinicauda
GCAACCATGGTCTGGCCCGTATTAATATATTCCAGAAATGGATCAAATCCTTCTGAAGTGATGTATGCAAAATTTGTGAAATACGTCATCTGGGCATATAATATATACATTTCCATACCAAATTTCAGGTCATAAGGTTTAAATACCAAGACAGAAGAGCAAAACATACAACTTTGTTGTCCAAGAATATAGCCGAAAATCACTAAGATTAATCATTTTTAAGTGATATATATATATATATATATATATATATATATATATATATATATATATATATATATATATATATATATATATATATATATAAAAGAAACCTGACTTAAATCCTGTGTACATATCCTCATACGCAAATTCAGGTCATTTGGTGTAAATATGAGGGCACAGGAGTCGAAAATGTGTACTTTTGGGTTTCTAAATGAAAAAAAATTGCAAAATTTACCAATTTGAACAAACGTAAGCCAAAAATATTGATGACTTCCTATTGGTATTCATCTAAGACACCTCCGTACCAAATGATAGGTCAATCGGTTACAATACCAGGGGAAAGGAGACCAAAATATATATTGGTTTTTGTTAGAAAATGAAAAAAACTCAATAAAAATAATAAAGGTATGTATCATTTTTTCTAACGCGCCTGGATATTTGCCCACTCGACCTTTGTGCCAAATTTAAAGTCATTTGGCCCAGAAATGGCTAAGATGAATCGATTTGAAGATTTGACAGCAGGAGGGGAAGAATCATCAAGGAAAACAACATATTATTTCCCTCCCATGGAATGAATCACAACAAGGAAGACGAGGTTGAAAAAAAGTGGATTTCATAATACTTAGGTAAACAAGAGTTACCATCACTGAAGGCAAAAATAATGAATCAATTTATCCCAGCTTAAGTTCAGGAAGTGAATCAGATACCGTTCGAATGGCTGTAAACAAAAACCTTGATAAACCTTCCAAAAGCTTTCGATAATTGGGCAGTTACTGTTGCCATACGCAGTAGCATGAATGCCCTTAAAGCTTCCGCGTCGTGTCTAAGGATTTCCTAATATCAAAAAACGAAAGTTTCTGGTATAAAATGATTCCTCTCTTGAAAACTTACGAGTGAATGCGTTAACTTGCGTTAAATACTCGTTGCTAGGCTGCATTAAAGTCGCTGATAAAATGAAGAGAAACTTATTTTCTATATATCAAGATTTTTTTTACATAATATCAAAGCAAGTTCTCAAATTCGTAAATATCAGATTTAGCCTTAGCTCCGTTTCATAAAAGAAATTTTTTTAATTATGCAGTAATCAACACTTGGAAATATAAAACTTTTTATTTTTTAGATAAACATTAAATAAATGAAATACGTTGCAATCTCCGTTGGCAGATCATGAGTGCTCATTTCCTAGAAATTCGACGGAAATCTCCGTATAAATATATATATATATATATATATATATATATATATATATATATATATATATATATATATGTGTGTGTGTGTGTGTGTGTGTTTGAATATATATATATTTATGTGTGCATATATACTGTATATATATATATATATATATATATATATATATATATATATATATATATATATATATATATATACAGTATCTATATACATACATACATACACACACACACATATGTATATATATATATATATATATATATATATATACTGTACATATATATATGTATGTATATATATACATGTATATACATACATATATACACACACACACACATATGTATATATATATATATATATATATATATATATATATATATATATATATATATATATACTGTACATATATATATGTATGTATATATATACATGTATATACATACATATATATATATATATTATATATATATATATATATATATATATATATATATATATATATATATATACATACACACACACACACACACACACACACACACATATATATATATATATATTATATATATACATACACATATAAATACATATATATATATATATATATATATATATATATATAAATATATATATATATATATATATATATATATATATATATATATATATTAATATATATATATATATATATATATATATATATATATATTAATATATATATATATATATATATATATATATATATATATATATTAATATATATATATATATATATATATATATATATATATATATTAATATATATATATATATATATATATATATATATAAATATATATATATATATATATATATATATATATATATATATATATATATATATATATATAGATATCGTTTGGGCAATCATATTAGAACTTCTGTTTATCATGTTAACCCACGGATAATCTGACGATGACGCGTTCTCATGTCAAACTATGATGATCTGATGACGGGTTTAGTGCATCGTGCAATACTTAATTTGCGAAAAAAAAATCGGTTTAAATACGTGCGTCAGTCTACGACAACGAGATTCACTACGCAAGTGGTGATATGCTTCATCTACAATATAGGCCTAACAGATAATAGCTATTTCCTGCGAATGAGCGGTAGGCCTTCTCCGCTCATTCAGTTCATCTTGGAGTTTGACTGTCCAACAGCGGCTATGGTCTGACCCCGTTTGTCTGTGCTCGCTCTCGCTCATCGTAAACTTCTTTCGATTCATTTTGGTGATTATGTCTTGCAGTTTTTATTTTTTTTCCCTCATAGTATGTGAACTCATAATCTTTATAGGGAATTTATTCAGCTTTCCATTGATATATTGATTTTTTTTCTAAGCGTTATTGATTACCAAGTAATTATGAAAAAATGTAAAGGTACGTAATCACCCTAAAATTACTCGAGCCACACACGTGTTGCCGTGAGCTTCAGTCTAAGTCTATTGATTGCAAGTGAATATTTATTTGCATGTGGGCTTGTGCACGTGTAAATAATGGCAATGCATATGTACCTTACATCTATAAAACGGGGATTCTGTGTACTTTCATATGCTGTATGGCAAAATGTTAGAATATTTACTATTATATATAAAATACTTTATCTTATTTTATACTTTTTACATGATAAACAGTATTTCTGTCTTCCAGCTTCAATTATTCTTTTATACTCAAGAACAATCTATTCTAGTTTGGAATTTTATCAAATATTTCATCAGCTTTTAATTCCGGTTTTATTCTTTTACAACTTTATTTGTTATGGAGTTATTACGAGAAATGAAAATCTAAGCCGAGAATTTATGCGTGCATAGATAAGTTATTGCAGGCGAGTTTGAGAGTATATAAATAATTGCAATGTCCATGTCCCGTACATCATAGGAAAACCTCTTCTTTTTACTTTGACATACTACATGAAATAATGTAAAAATATAAAAAAAAAAAATAAAAAAAATAAAAAAACGTAAATTACCTTACACCAAGAAGTAAATCTTTTGTTCATGTTTATACAACATATTCTAATTTTTTTTTAAACAATACATAAGTTATATAGGAGATTTAATCGGCATTCTAATGCCACCTTTACTTTCTTTCTATCTTTATTTCTTACTTGCGTAGGATACGAAACGTTGGCATAAAGGTTGAAAAACCTGAAAATTGAACTTCCTAAAAGAAAGTTTTTTTTTTTTTATCAGTAAAAGCTCATTAACAAACACGTGCAATAATAATCATTTCTACATAAATAAAGTATACAAAAAATCCATTAACTTAATTGGCCTATTTTTTATGATTATTTCAAAAATTTATGTTAGATTTTCTTTTAAAATTTCAGATTCATAATTTTTTTTTTATTTCTAGGCTTCGCAATGATGTTATGATTGCTTTAGAAAAATGCTGAATCGTTTGCCGATATCATACAACAAACTAAAAGCATATTTCAGTTATAGTTTGCATGTACCGATTGAAAAATGTAATGTCAAGAGCGCCACTTCTGCCCCTCTGTAAGAGAGCTGTACTTACTTGACCGCTACTTTGGATCGGGTTACAGGTATACTTTGACTATTCTCGAGTTCTGTAGTCGACTGCATAAAATTTAAGTTTAATCACATCTCTCTCTCTCTCTCTCTCTCTCTCTCTCTCTCTCTCTCTCTCTCTCTCTCGTGGCATTCTGATCAAAATTAGATTTATGAAATAGATACTTGACGAAAATTACTTATGAAATACAGCAAAACCAAAACGAACAGAAATGATGGGTGGTCCTATTCTATCGAATTTTTTAATAGTAATATATTGTTCTATACAATTCGTAAAACTATCGCATTTACTTAAAATTGCAAAATATATAATTTTCATACAAGACTCCCTTTCAGGAATATAAATATAAAACCAAACTAAACATGACCCCCCGGAAAAAAAAAAAAAAAAAAATTAAGGGTTGCGGTGGTGTATTGGAAACGTCTCTGTCTGGTGTAAACTGGACTACGGTTCAAGTCCTGCTCAAACTCGTTTGTTTCTTGAAGCGCCTGCAACCTCCCCATCCCTGTGAGCCACAGATGTTCCTGCTAAGTCATCAGCAGTCATTGCCTTACACTCCCTGGTCCTACCTTAGATGGAGAAGGGGCTTGGGCGCTAACCATAAGTAATATGGTCAGTCTCTAGGGCATTGTCCTGCTTACTAGGGCAATGTTACTGTACTGTCTCTTACCTCTGCCATTAATGAACGGCCTATATTCCAATTACTGAAGTGGTGAACTCTCTCTCTCTCTCTCTCTCTCTCTCTCTCTCTCTCTCTCTCTCTCTCTCTCTCTCTCTCTCTCTCTCTCTCTCTCTGTCACCACTTGCAGGCTTTTCTTTCCCCGTTCACCTTCTCGAGAAAGCAATAATCAACATACACTAGAAAAATCTTCATCAGATTTCCGGGTAAAATACCTCGAACGAAAAAGTTTCTCAGCTTCAGAACTAATATCCCGGAAGGATGAAAATTAATATCTCTCCGGAAAAGTTAGATGAACCATTCAACGGGATAATCAATGATTCGAGATATTGGCCCAATTCTAATTTCAAAAGGTGGATTATATAGATTATATAGGATACTCGATATTAAATTTTTCCCATTTATTTTTCTTCATATTCATTCAATTATACTATGATCTCTTGACATCAACCCACTTGCTGATGGAATGGTGATATTGAATATTGCCTGTCCCTTGCAGCTAAGCAAGGGTTCTGGCAATTATACAGCCCTTAAATTGCAGACTGCAACATAGAAAGATGATTTGACCAGAAACTATGATTTCCAGTGCATGTCAACACCCCCGAACTCACCAGCACTGAAATACAGTAATTGATAAAGTTGAAAGGCTTAACTAAGAATAATCAAGATTCAGATTAAAGTTTCCCCCAACCAGTCAACAGTAAGAATAAGGATCTAGATTCCTTTGGCAGTTTGCCGAAGACGTTTGCTATAGCTTCCGGAGGCGGAAGTTTCAGAAGCCAATGAGAATTCTGATTAATAAATCAAGTCGATCAATCATAAAGAAGTACTTTGATGAAATGTCGATGGTTACATTTACTCCCATATAGTGTACACGACCCATCAAAATTAACGGTTAAATATTTGGACAGATATTATGCACACCCTTCTCTCCCCCTCCCCCTCTCCCCAGGGTATGACTACTTTCTCTTTTCCCTTCCCGAAAGATCTTTATTATATAGGGGAAATTAATACTAAGGAAATCTTTACTTCTTTAATAATATTCATAGAATTCTTTCTCGCCTGAGATTACGATTCTTTGGTATCGTGAGTCAATGGACGAGGATTTTGAATATAAAAGCTTTTAACATTTCAAAATCAAGACACGAAATTATGTTACAATGACCAAAAAATATATAAAATTCATTAACATCTAAGAGTCTTGGTTTATACATTCCTATGCATAGTGGAAACTTGCATGAAAACATTTTTCCACAGAAATATAGTCCGTATCCTATTTGTCTTCGTACGGAAAAAAAATCCCTGAATTATACATATTCTAAAACAAATTACTATTATTATTATTATTATTATTATTATTATTATTATTATTATTATTATTATTATTATTATTATTATTATTATTATTTCTAGCTAAGCTAGAATCGTAGTTGGAAAAGCCGGTTGTTACAAACCTTAGGGCTCCAACGGAAGAATAGCCCAGTGAGGAAAAGAAATAAGAAACTAAATAAACTACAAGAGAAGCAATGGATAATCAATATAACATGTTTTAAGTTTAGTGACAACGTTAGAATAGATCTGCAATGTATAAACTATAGAGAGATATTAATGTCAGCCTCTTCAACATGAAAACATTCACTGCAAGTTTGAACTTCTGAAGTTCCACCGATTTAACTGCCCGGTTATTTAGATAAGAAGAAGTAAAATGCCACAGACGATTTGATATAGATATGAAAAAAGTCACATCTACTTCTACTGGAACCAAAAAACAATTTCAATAAATTTCTAAAACATTGAATACAAAGTGATATGCCTTTCCTCTTTAGCATATATATCGTCAGCTCAAAGTAGGGCACATCTGTGATACAGTCAATACAAAGCAGAGAAAATATACTCGATTAATTTGATATCGAGATAAAACTCTCAGTTTGGGTCGTTCTCTGATATAGTATAATGCTTGTGTTTATCATTATTACTGAAACATGACAATATGTTGATTGCTATTTAGTTTTACTTAGAGCCAATTGAATAATATATATATATATATATATATATATATATATATATATATATATATATATATATATACATATATATATATATATATATATATATATATATATATATATATGTATATATATATATATGAATATTTACACACACACATATATATATAAATAAATATATATAGTGTATATATATATTTATATATATATATATATATATATATATATATATATATATATATATATATATATATATATATATATATATATATATATATATATATTAACAATATATATTACATATGTATGTAGTATGCACGAACTCTTTTTAAATCATCTACTACTACTACTACTAAAATAATAACAATAACAATATCAATAACAATAACAATAATAAAATTAGGGATTTTTAAGTCCATTTACAAATCAAACTTCCTCGGAGTACAATACCCATACGTAAAGTAAATGAAAATATATTTTGAATTTATAAACATATTTGTATAGATACACAGATTTTTTAGTTTAACAATACTTCCTTCAGTTGCAAACATTATCTACGATGTAATTGCACACTGTGTCATCCGGCTGAGTAAAAATACAAATTCCTTGTTAACCACCTAAAGAATTTGAACAATAAATGAATATTAGAATAATGTCTGGGCAATAAAACGAACATCAAAATTGGCTTTGCAGAGACAAGATAGTTTTGGTAGCCTATTGGAATCGTCCCTGCATGGCGATCTAGTGTCTTGGGGTTCGAGACCCACTCAAGCTCGATAGTTTCTTGTAGTGTCTGCAACCTCACCATCCAAATGACGGGGCGTTTGGGGAAGCCTATAGGTCTACCTGCGGAGTCATCAACAGCCATCACCTGCTTTCCTTGAACCTAGTTTGGATGGAAAGGGGGCTAGGGCTCTGATACATGTTCAGTCTCTAGGGCATTGTCCTGCTTGAGCATTGTCACTATCCCTTGCCTCTGCCACTTAACAGTAACCTTTAATTACTTGAACATGTTGCCCAGTTATCACAGTTAAAAGTGGGAAGTTTGTAGCCTTGTGACTTCTGTGGGGTAACTCATATTGCAAATGAAAACCCTTCCGAGATGAATTTCACGAAAGAGATACCTAACAAACCAGATACCGTTACGCGCACTATGGACATTATGTATTAAAAAGGCAGGTCAGTCAAATGAAACCCGTAATTCTTATTATTAACTATAAATAATAGAGAAGTTTTGAAAAAGCTGTAACTCCTACAGTGGGTTTAAACCAGAGCCTAACTGGCTTTGGCGAGATAGATTAAGGATTTAAATCGTAACCGCATAGTTGGACTGATTCTATCTAACGATCACTTTTCAATTTTAGTCCTCTTCGAAAAAATTTCGTTTTCCATAGATAATTTCTTGACTTTTATAACTTCGAGGTCACGTGGTTGTATTTAGATGACCTGGCCATACTCGCTTTTTTTGGACAATTATATCGAAATAATTTCGTAAGAAAACTAATATGATTGTTTGAAAAAGAAACTATTACATAATATTTGAAGAGGTTTGAAGGTTTAATGTTTTCATTCTTGTTTGCTCTAACTTTGATGAACCTAAAATGAAATTTTTCCAGGATTTTATGAACCCTAAATACTTCCAGCTGAAAGTAATGTTTCCTGACAGAAAAATAGAGAGGTAATATACCCTAACTAGCAATATTGCATAGCATTTCATACGTTCACACACTTCATAAATTGTTAAGGCTTATGTAATAGTTAACACTGAAGATTGAATCTCTCTCTCTCTCTCTCTCTCTCTCTCTCTCTCTCTCTCTCTCTCTCTCTCTCTCTCTCTCAATTAGTAAAAGTCATAGGCGTATATAGCAGAAAGCATTATCAAGTCTCACAACCAAACATAGCTGGGATATCTCCCCTAAATGAAGGAGCTACTGGTTATAAAATTTTAAAAATTTTTCACTATTTCAAGTATTTGTCAAGGAAAAACCTGGTGCCAATAAAAAGAAATTTCTGATAGTAATAGAACACTCTCTCTCTCTCTCTCTCTCTCTCTCTCTCTCTCTCTCTCTCTCTCTCTCTCTCTCTCTCTCTCTCTCTCTCTCTCTCTCTCTCTCAGTAATTCCAAGAAGCCAAGTTGCCAAATTCACTAGCTGCAATAATGTCACAGTACTACGATTTACCAGTAAATGAGCAATACGTGATATGAAACGTTGAATACGCTGAACGAACAAGATATAACGACAGTGGAGGTCCGGTAGAGAGTGAGGTTCCCCTGCTGTACAGGACCGGAAAAGTAGCCGTCAAAGTAAAGTACCAAAAAGGAAAACATTCACTCGCTTATCTTTTTAACCTTGATGCAACGAGTACCAGCTATCGGCCAGGAGGATCCGACAGACTCTTTGTAATGGACCATTGTGATTAAAAGTGTGTTTGGGGATAACAGAGAGGAGCTTTGTAAAATCTAATCAGTCTCAGGTTCAAGCTTCAGAGATAAGTTTCAGTTCAAGATTTTCAAAAGAAGAATTTCAAATCATTATCTCATTGTCGCCATAAGCTAGAAACACAACTTTCTGCACCAAAGAACGAGTTATTCATGCCAAGGCTGAACAATCCGACGAAACAAATGAGTGACGACAAAAGGCAAAAGATTTGAGTGGAGATGATTTTCCCTCGATCTCCTTCACCTTAATGGGACACTGGCAAAACTTTGCAAGTCTATCTCGACAGATGTGAGAAGTGTAGCACATCAAGAGAAATTAAAATATGGTGAAATCCCATCCCTTCCCCCTCAGCGTCACCCTCCTTTATTTAAAAGAGGCAGGAGAGACCCATGTACCCACAACTGGACATTAGAGTCCCTGGCACACCTCGCTCTGAAAATGTATACTTTGTCAAACCCTTACTACACGGTGAGTAACCAAACAGATAGCGTACGGAGAGACGGCAGAGCTGATGAGTGGGAGAGAAAAAAATAAAAAACAGGAACTTACCGCGCAATAAGGATGTGGTTGGATGCACTTCCTCAGAGCGAGGTTTACCAGGAATTCCTGTGTCCGACTGTACAATTACCAAGGCAATTCACGCCCACCATAAGAGCGGTCTTTCTATGAATTTTAATCCAGTAGGGACAATTTGTTTAGAAGTTCCTTCTGTTCCAGTGGAATTACTGTTTGTCTTTTACTTTTTATCCTTTTAATTTGTTGATTTCCCATCTAGCTGTCCATTTTTCCAACTAACTTCTATTTTCATTCCCCACTCAAGGATAAATATTTCAGGGTAGTTCATTTGTAATCTAGAGAATTGATAAGTAGGCCTGAATAAAGTACTGCAATAATAATAATAATAATAATAATAATAATAATAATAATAGTAATAATAATAATAATAATAATGATGACAATAATACATTTATTTAAGGATTTTGAAATCCCAATTAATTTGATAAGCCTATGTAATCTTCAGCATATATTTCTTTATCCATTTAAGATCTCTTCAAATGTGAGGGCCCCTCATATTTTTATCATTTGTTCCGTAACATAATATTTTATCCCACAACAAATAAATACAAAATCAGGTTTTTACCGGCTGACTGGTTCGAGTTTGAAGGTCCACATTAGTAATCTTACCAACATAAACGCCTCTTAAAACTCATGACCCACTTCCATTCTAACCAACCAAGATATGGATAAGATGGGAGAAAAAAGATGAGAGGGCAGACCCATAAGCAAACACAGATGGAACTATAACTTGCTTACAGTAATGAGTCACAGTGAAGCAGGAGAGCGAACGGAAGCTTCCAGTTATGCTATACTAGTGTACGCGACCCGTCAAAAATGACGATTAAATATTTAGACAAGTACACATTCCCACATGCACGCGCACATATTCAACCCTTCCTACCCCCTTCCCCTTTCTTAACTACAACACAGCAGTTGTGGTTTCCGAGTGTACCTCTCGGAGTACCATCTTTCATCATGGTATGACTACTCTCCCTCTCCCCTTACCCGAGGGACGGGGGAGATACTGAGTAGTTCTATGTCTGGCAGTGCCACTCAGCGTGACCGGAAAGAAATATATTTATACATATATAGCCAGACACTTGTTCTTTATTATATAGGGGAGATAAGAGGTACTGTGAATCCATATATCAAATTGTTTGTTTGTTTGTTTGTGTGTGTTTGTAACAGATATTGCCTTATCTCATAAAACCTATAACAGGAAAATGCAGGACAAATCTACTAAGGAAAAAGAAAATATTTCCTTATCTATTTGATATTTATTCGCGGGATCAACGTGAATCCAATGGGCCTAATTTATGATCAGCCAGGTGTCCTTTTCCTTATTCCATCAATAAAGTAGACTATAATTCAATTTTACGTTCATAATGGACTTTAATCAAAGGCTGATATTAAATTACAACGAGGTATTGTTCATTAATCTCAAAAAATAATTTTCTATTACAAGATAATTGTCAATTAGATCTATAATTACGTTCCTAATTAATTTGACTTTAGGAAAATATTAAAAATTTACTTTAATCAATTTCCTTAACAACTCTGTTGTTTTCTTCTATGTACCTTTCAGTTTGGAGTGGAAGGCTTCAGTCGGAGCATATTCACTCGTTTGAAGGCTGCTCATGAATGGCAGAGGCAAGAGACCATAATACATATGGTACGCGCCCAACCCCATCCTCCACACAAGCTAGGACCAAGGAGGGCCTGGCAATGGCTGCTAATGACTCATCAAGTATATCTATTGGCTCCCCCAAAAACCCCATCCTTAGCTCACAAGGATGGTGAGGTTGCAGCGACCAAAGGAACTAACGAGATTGAGTAGGACTAGATCCCCGGTCTTGTTGCATATGCAGATGATGCTACTCTCTTTGCATCAATTCCATCCCCTGAATGTAGATCTAGGGCTGGTGAATCCCTTAATAGAGATTTAGCTAGAATTAGTGCATGGTGCAAATTATGGGGTATGAAATTGAATCCTAACTAAACTCAAAGTATGATTGTAAGTAGGTCAAGGACGGTGGCTCCGCAACATCCGGATCTCAGTATTGATAATGTTTCTTTAAATATGTATGACTCTTTTAAAATTTTAGGTGTGATTCTCGACAGTAAATTTACTTTTGAGAAACATATAAGGTCTGTGTCTTCTTCAATTGCACAAAAAATTGGCTTCTTGAGAAAGTCTTTCAAGATTTTCGGTGATTAATCTATTCTGAAGAAGTGTTTTAATTCTTTTATTCTACCTTGTTTTGAGTATTGTTCTCCTGTCTGGTGTTCAGCTGCTGTTTCTCATCTTAATTTGTTGGACAGAAACTTACGGTCTATTAAATTTCTTATTCCTGATCTAGATATTAATTTCTGGCACCGTCGTTCAATTAGTTCATTATGTATGTTGCATAAGATTTTTCATAACTCTGACCATCCTTTACATTCAGATCTCCCTGGACAATTCTATCCTGTTCGTAATACTAGGCAGGCAGTTAATTCTAATAGCCAGGCCTTCTCCATCACGAGGCTCATAACTACGCAGTACTCTAGAAGTTTTATTCCAGCTGTTACAAGTTGTGGAATGATCTTCCTAATCGGGTGGTTGAATCAGTAGAACTTCAAAAGTTCAAAGTTGGAGCAAATGCTTTTTTGTTGACCAGGCGGACACGAGTCTTTTTATAGTTTATTTATGAAATATTTGTTTTTGATGTTGTTAATAGTTTATATATGACATATCTGTTTTACGTTGTTACTTATTTTAGAATGATTCATTGTTAATTTGTTCTCTTTATTTATTTCCTTATTTCCTTTCATCACTGGGCTATTTTTCCCTGTTGGAGCCCCTGGGCTTATAGCATCTTGCTTTTCCAACTAGGGTTGTAGCTTGGATAGTAATAATAATAATAATAATAATAATAATAATAATAATAATAATAAGGACGCTACCACCATGACCCATCACAGTCGACTAACGAATATATACATAATTCATTGTGTGTTAAGAGAGAGAGAGAGAGAGAGAGAGAGAGAGAGAGAGAGAGAGAGAGAGAGAGAGAGATTCTGGAACACGGGATAGGCTGCTCTCCCTTTTCCGAGATCGATCTCGGGTAGAGGATCATTCATCATAATTATCATCAATATCATTTCCATCAAAACTACATAAAGATTCAGAATGAGTTTCCTCATTGGAGCAAGTTCAGTTTAATATAGCAATCTAGTGTTCTCGAGCTGATAGATAGTTGTAATGATAATGATAATGATAAGCTAGTTGTAATGATAATTATAATGATAGTGATAAGCTAATTGTAATGATAATTATAATGATAAGCTATTTGTAATGATAATTATAATGACAGTCATAAGCTAGTTGTAATGATAATGATAATAACAGTGATAAGCTAGTTGTACTGATAATGATAACGATAAGCTAGCTGTAATGATGATTATAATGATATTGATAAAGCTAATGATTATTATTATGATGATGACAATAATAATAATAATAATCAAAATAATAATAATAATAATAATAATAATTAATAATAATAATCATGAGCAGTTACGAGCAATCAATCATTCATTTAATGGACTGATTTAAATCAGCCCGTAGTCACCTCAACTGAGAACTTTGGCTTCAAAAATATGCTTCTATTGAAATTGTTGAAAAATAAATTCGCAAAGATCCGATACCTATGGAAGGTACAGTTGGACGCAATAATTCCTGTCACACCTCACTCTGAGGAAGTGCACCATGTCACACCATAACTGCGAGAAGAGTTCCTGTGCGTTGCCCAACCCAACACCTCTGTCATTTCTCCCTACAGTGTCTGCTTGGTTACTTACCATATAGTAAGGGTGTGAGAGGGTGCATTTCCTCAGAGCGAAGTGTGACAGGAATTCCTGTATCCGACTGTACATGATGGGAATCAACGACCAAATTAAATCTTAGGATGTAATAACTAGAAGTTCGGCACCGGATGATTAAAAGATTATGTTTATTGACATAAATCTTTTATTATTTAATGAAGACCGAGATTTCTTCTTCAACTTCTTAACAATTTAAACCGAGAGAGGACTAGCAGGAAGCTCAAACAATAAATTATCAATCTGGATAAAATATTATATTCGGGAGTGTATAAAAGATAACGAAAGATAACCATTTTCAAATAATAACGAAAGTTGTAGAAAATAACGGAGAAAAAAAAACGCAGCAAAACAAGACAAATGAAAAGAACACAAAATTCTGAGAACGAAGAGGAAAGAAAGTAAAGCAAAAGGGAAACCTTAAGTGAACTTCGGTCCGCCATCTATCCATTAGATGAATGAAACGTCCCTCTGAAAAAAGGAGAAAAATTACTCAAAAAGTTTTCAAAACAGAAAAAGTTCTATTAAAGATTAAAAAGACTCTCTGAGTTTGACCAGTTAGGTGAACGGAATAAGTCTAAAGGAAAAAGGGGCACTGAAAGTGGATGGCTTTCAGAGACAAACTGGGAATGAACAGCAAATACACGAGTAAATACACGTTTTTTCCCAGGACATAAAACATTCAAAAGAAGTTCTTGGATCGAGGATGTAGCGTAAAAGGAAAAAGATCCGAGACTTTGATGATATGAAAGAGGTAGAAGTTTAGTCATGGGCAGGAAAATTTCTTCTGATCATATAGAAAACTTATTATGCTAATAGTAACGGTTCTTTTTTATCTTCTAAATCTAAATTGTTAACCTCATTTTGCTTCTTTACACTATTTTCTGTATTGTTTCAGCTTAAGAACCTTTCTTTAACTCCTCTATTTTCTGTCTTGTTTACCTCGTTAACTTCTTTAGCTACTCTATTTCCTGTCTTGTTTACCTCATTTTGCGTCTTTAACTCCTTTTTTCTGTATTGCTTACCTCTTAAGAACTTTTTTATTGTTTTACTTTATGTCTTGTTTACCTCCTTTTGCTCTTTTAACTACTCTATTTTCAGGTTTGCTTACCTCACATTGCTAGCAAGATTATGCACAAAATTCCCTGGAGATTCTTACCAAAATTTGACCAAAGGTGAGCCAGGTGAAGGGAAACAAGTGATTAAGTTTTGGGACAGATTTTGAATTTGGATGAGCGACTTCTCTTAAGAGCCAGAGGTGTAATTTGGATCCCTTTAACTTTGAGGAAGCTTACTGTCTTCCAAATGATCTTTATACATTTTTCTAAAAACTAAATGCTGATGCAACCCAATGAATTATGAAGGTATGATGGGCCGAGCGTTGTAGGGCTAAATAGCACAACTGGCGAAGTTTTTCGTGTAGAATTTAGTAAAATAATAATAATAATAATAATAATAATAATAATAATAATAATAATAAAATGCCACCGAACACTAATCATAATGGTGTATGTGCACCTTTTGCCCAAAATCTCATTCCCTCCCTTAACAACTCATTCCTATTTATTTCTGCAAGAAAATTTCTTTCCAATTATCTATATTATACAAATAATGATAGGGATCAACTGTAAATATTAAAAACAACAATACATACAGAATTGCAGGTAATATTTTTCTCTTGATCTTCGGAATCTCTTGTTATCTAATCTTTTACGAAGAACTCCGAGGCAAATGGTGAAGGTCATTATGATAGTGATCCATTCGTAATAGGAAAAAGGCTTTTTGATGATATTCACCCATAACATACAATAAAAATACATATAAAATGACGCTACCATCCGGATACTGACTACCACCGAGATTATGAGAATACTGACGTCAATTAGTATGTTATTTACATATATCTTTAACACCATTTTCTTAATTCCTAGACCATAAAATGTCAATAAGAAAAGAGAAAGTGAGAATTATCTCTAAATCATTTTGAGAAGGTTCGTAATTTAGAGAAAAAATAACCATCACAACCGAAGGAATGTTTCTCATTTCTCAATCTGCTGTTGCGAAAACTTCGTAGCGAATACACATGGAAAACCTCCTGTGACATTCCGTAACTGAAAAAAATAGATTTACTGAATCTAGTTACCATGGGAATAAAAATAAAAAACTTACACCGACCTCATATAACCACGCTTTGTGTCTGCTGTTTTTCAGAAACACCATAACGCCGACTGGTCTTTGGAATGTTTATTAAGAGGATATTCACCAGCCCAATTAGTCAACCCCAGTCTTTGGAATGTGAAACATCCACATAACAAAAGGACGAGAAAAGGTGTTCTTTAATAATGTAACTCTTAACATTACCATGGGCTTATTTTCACAAGATGACCCAATTTGGAAAGAAAACTATATTGTTATTTCAGTCTCCAGAGTGACGACCGAGAGAAACACAAGCTGCCAATTGGGCTATTTCCTGCATGGTGAAATAAAAGGTAATTTACTGATTCTAGAGTTAGAGGAGGATTTTGCCAATGGCTGCGAGTTTCCTGTCCTTGCAGGAGTATTGCGCCACAGTGATGGACATCCTTCTAAACCTCGGAGGAATAAGGAATAAGTTCTAAGCAAGACTTCCCAGCATACACAATACACACACACACACAACCCTTGCTCCAACCACAGCCAGAAAATTATGCTAAAATAACCTTCCGACTAGGAAGAAGAACAACGCTATAGTACTATCACAAAGATATTAGAAATCAATGCTGACTATAATCTCAGAAATTAAAAACAGACTTTGGCAGGTGGACAAGAACAATGGCATAAACACGACACATTTATTCCGGATTACACGTAAACCTACGCATAAGGCCATTTATTTGTTTATCAACAATCTTTATACATGTGTATACCTAGGGAGGCAAATATCATAAATATAGAAAAAACAAATATAATAGATACAGAAAAAACAACCCCTAATAAATAATACATTTTATTTTCCCAATCCTCCTTTTCCCTTATCGTATAAGGGATGACCCAGAAGGTATTACCCTTCCTGGTTTTCAAGTAATTACTGTATCTAGTGAGGTTAATAACACCTTAACCAGCCAAATGCACATTCACGAAGCTTACAGGACGATATTTCTTGGTGGTTACTTAATCCAGTGCGAACTAGCTCCAATGTTATTAAACCTCTCTGCAGCAAGTTGAACATAAACATTCCAGCCGTAGCCACAGTGGAACAGCGAGTTAACAGTTTCCTCTTGGAAACGTTCCTCATTGTGATCTACCTGACTGGAGTTCAAGCCCCACTCAAGTCGGATAGTTTCTTGTAGTGTTTGCAAGATCATCATCCTTGTGAGTTATGAATATGGGGATTGGGGTAGCCAAAAGGTCTACCTGCTGAGTCATCAGCAGCAAATGCCTGGCTCTTCCTGATCCTAGCATGGGTGGAGAGGGGCTTGGGCTCTGATCATATGTATATATGGTGAATCTCTAAGGCATTGTCCTGCTAGGCTAGGGAACTGTCACTGTCCCTTGCCTCTGCCAGTCATGAAAACATTGAAACCTTTAAAATACGTCCGAAGCGGGCATTTACACCAAAAGTACTGCCTGGAGAGTCTAAAAGAGTACACGTTCACTACACCCACCTGAAAGTTAACATCGCTAATTGTAATGACCAATATTGATTTGAACGTGTTAGTATACATAATGGACTAATTAATGAAACCAGTCCTAATAAGCGCAAAATTATTCAAATTCTACCATAAGAGGTAAGGCTTCTTCGTGTGTTTATTATGTGAAATCAAAAGTGTGTGGACAAAACAGGAGCCAGAAAGTGTGAGGAAATAGATACCTCAAGAGATAATTGTATATATATATATATATATATATATATATATATATATATATATATATATATATATATATATATATATATATATATATATATAACCATAAATATATTGATATTATTGTGTCTATGACCATCAATATTATGCATGCATATCTATACACTTGTATATATATAATGTACATATATGTATATATACGTAAATATATGTATGAATGATGTTGTTGTTGTTGTTATTATTATCATCACCATTATCATTAGCTAAGCTACAACCCTAGTTAGAAAAGCGGGATTCTATATATATATATATATATATATATATATATATATATATATATATATATATATATATATATATATATATATATATATATATATATATATATATATATATATATATATATATATATATATATATATAGTGTGTGTGTGTGTGTGTGTGTTTGTGTATTTGTCACTAAGCTGGAGGAAGGATCAGAAAAACGAAATTTTTGGACTAGGGCTTTCGTATTTTCATACCTCTTCAGGTCCAATTGATACAGAAAGTTATGGACAGAAAAGTCACCTCTGGGACAGCAGTAAACAAGAAATAAATAAGTAGAAAACACAACAACCAAATGAACAGGTTAATACAACAAAGTAAGTGGACTACTAATGCTAATGACAATTTCGTTTGCAATATCTCCAATAAACCGTTGGACAATACTACTTCAGCAGCTTTGGGATATGGGATAAACTTTTCTGTTAAAGAAAATATTGATTGGACTGACATAGGCAATGCAGTTTGTAAGTTGGAAAAACATGGTAACATTTCATTAGAGAAAATTAATATATGTAAGGGTAAAGTATACGGTCTCTCGAGTAATAGTTTGCCTGCAAATGTTCCACTGGGATTTTTGAACGCCTATAAAAAGCTAAAGAAAGATAAGGATTTACACATTGCGAGAGCAGATAAATCTAATACTTTAGTCATTAAGAATCGGACAGACTATGATAGCAAAATGTTAGAACTACTTTCAAACAGAGAAACCTATGAAGAAACAAGAAATAACCCATTAGATAAAACCAACGCTTCGTTCAACAGAAATATCAAAACTATTCTAAAAGATTATAAAGAACTCTTACCCAGGTTTACAACTACTTGTCCAACTCTACCATATCTATATGGAGTTGTCAAAACACATAAGCAAAATAATCCCGTGAGACCTATTATAAGTTCTGTGGGCTCCAGTACATATAGATTATCAAAGTGGTTAGTTAAAGAGTTGTCTCCTATGCTCGGAAATATTTCAGGTGTGTCTGTTGAGAACAATATGGATTTTATTAGCAGGTTGAGAAGGTTTAATTTTAATTATGATTTTAAGATGATAAGCTTTGACGTTAACTCCCTATTCACCAAGGTGCCAGTAGATGAACTACTGGAATTTCTCTAGGAAGAAATTGAACAATATACTTTCTCTGTTGACTCTAACACCACGGTAAAATTAATAAAACTATGTATCAAGGGTTGCAAATTTGTCTTCGGAAAGAAATACTATGAACAAAAATTTGGTATGGCAATGGGCAACCCTCTGTCACCATTGTTGAGTAATCTCTATATGGAATTTTTTGAAACCAGGTACCTTCCAAGAATACTACCTATTGGCATCCTTTGGGTAAGGTATGTTGACGACATATTCTGTGCTTGGCCCATCAACAAAAATGAAATCATGTTTTTAACAGCAATAAATAATTTAGTGCCGACTATAAAATTTAAAATCGAAATGGAAGTAGACAATAGGTTTGCCTTTTTAGATGTGCTAATTTTTAGAAATGATGGCGGTTTTAGATTCTCAGTTTATAGAAAACCGACAAATGTGGACTCCTACGTTCATTTTTACTCCAATCATCATCCCAGGACAAAAATGGTGGTATTTTCATCTATGTTTTTGAGGGCACTGCGGGTCAGTTGTCCTGAATTCCTTGAAGCTGAGCTTGGGGAGATCCGGGAAATTGCAGGTAATTTACAATGCCCGGAGAATTTTATGGACACAGCTTCCTATCATGCAAAGAAAACTTTTTATGAAACTGACTCTGAAGCTGATTTTAATATGAAAAACCTTCTCATCTTACCTTTCCACAATAATTTCTTGACAATTCCTAGATTAATGAAAGTTTTTAATGTTAATGTTATTTTTAAAAATAGTACTTTAAAGGATATGTTAATTAGAAATTCACCTGTACAATGCAATGGATGTGTTTATGAAATCCCATGTAATCAATGCAATAAAAGATATGTAGGGCAAAGTGGTAAAGACCTTGAAACAAGACTAAAACAACACAGATATAATGTTCGAACAGGAAACCAAACAAGCAGTTTGTTTCAGCATATGAATAACTGTAATCACACCATTAATTGGAAAGGGGCAAAAGAAATATTATATTGTAAGGACATAACAAAACGCAATATCATAGAATCATGTATCATAAAGAAAAACCGTGTAGAATTGATCAACAACGGCCCAGGAATGTATAAACTTGATGAACTACTTATAACAAATGTATTTAAACAATTGTCATTTTTAAACAAGCTGTAATTTTTAAACTCACTGAATTTTATTAAACTAGCTGTAATTTTTAAACTAGTTGTCAACTAATTTT
>NC_090745.1:11985462-11990462 GCF_036898095.1 Palaemon carinicauda
GGGACCAGGAGAGAGGTTTTGGCGGAGGTGCTGGGCGTAGTCTAGCGCATGCCTTTGGTAGTTTATTGAAGATATCACTGGACAGATCAATCTGGAAAGCGTACAGTAGTGGTCTAGTCAAAGCCGATTTTCAGGTGGAAATCGTGTTGGCTGCTAAGCCTTGTCCATGAAGGTGAATGAATGAAGAAGGACATGCAAAAATCAATGGTGATTTCCGTAGGGTTTTTTGCTTTGACGAACGAGACCCACTTTCTCCAGGAAGATTCGTATTGCCGTCGTGTAGATTCAGTCTTGTATTCCTCGAGGAAGTCTAGACTTTTCTTCGAGATTCCAAACCTTTTCTTTGCGGCTAAGGAGAGAAAATCATGAGATGAAGGTCCCTGACTTTCAGTGATGAAGCGAAGACAGTAGACTTCTGTACTTGTTGAGAGAGAACTGGGCCCGGTAGGGGGATCAGCGTGGGCTGCAGCTCCAGGACCAGAGGGTACCAATTGCTCCGGGGCCACTTGGGAGCCACTAGGGCCGCTGTCCCTTGGAAGGTTCTCAGTTTGGAGAGGACTTCCAGCAGAAGGTTGGGGGGAGGGAACAGGTATATCCTGGACCATCTGTTCCAATCCAGTGACATGGCGTCCACTGCTTCTGCCTTGGGGTCCTCGTACGGGGCCACATATCGAGGAAATTGATTGTTGTCGCTCGTTGCGAAGAGATCGATCTGAAGTTCCGGGACTTGGTGAGAGATGAAGGAGAATGATCTTGCGTCTAGAGACCATTCCGACTCTATTGGGCTTGTCCGTGATAGAGCGTCCGCCGTCACGTTGCGGAATCCTTGTAGCTGAACTGCAGACAGTTGCCATTTATTCTTTTCTGCCAGACGAAAGATCGGAAGAAGTACCTGTAGTCAAATACACCCAAAGGCTGAAAGTGTAGTCGGGGGAATGAATATAAAGGAACAACATCTGTATATATATATATATATATATATATATATATATATATATATATATATATATATATATTTATATGTATATATATGTATATGTATGTATATATATGTATATGTATGTATATATATAAATATATATATGTATATATACATATGTATGTATGTATATATGTATATATGTATATACATATATATATATATATATATATATATATATATATATATATATGTATATATGTATATACATATATATATATATATATATATATATATATATATATATATATATATATATATATATATATATATATACATAAGCTTATTCTATACAAGTATACATACACGTGTTTATGCTTGAAAACTCGATATAATTATTGATAATAAAGATTCTGAAGAACTTTTATGTAAAACGACATAGTTTGACGTGTAAATAACCCAAATGTAATTTGTAAATCTGCACATATTTAATGGGTTATTGTGTCGCCCTAACCCATTGGCTTGCAGTTTTTACCAATTTGTCCTCCAAAATGTTCCATGTTTTAAATTAACACGTTTCACTGTTTTCTTTAATAAGAAAATAAGCGTACATTAAGAAAACTGTTTAAAAAATATATTTGAAATACTATATTTGGTTATGGTAAAAAACTATATTTGGGTAATAACAGACTTGGCGGTCTATTGGAAACTCTCCCGCCTGGTGATTTGCCGGAGTGGGGCTCGGGTGCTGCTCAAGCTCGATAGTTTCTTGTAGTGTCTGCAACCTCACCATCCTTGTGAGCTAAGGATAAGCTGTTTGGGGGATCCTATAGATCCTTTAGATCATTAGCAGCCATTGCCTGGTCCTCCATAGTCTTAACTTGAATGGAGAGTGGGCACGGGCACTGGTCATATCTGTATATAGTCAGTCTCTATGGCCATTCATGAGCGGCCTTTAAAATATCTTAAATAGGAAGTCGGTGGGAAAATCTTCAAGAAACTGGTCCAGAGAGTGATCGAAAAAGTTGCCACTCGATATCCACTGCTGTCATCTCTTACGGCAACCATTGAACAAAGTGGGACGAGCCAAGATAGGTTGTGACTCAAAGGCGAAATGAAAGCAACTGAGTACTTCATTATAGACACATCGAGTATATATACACACTAGGTCCCGGCAAGAAGATCACAAAATACAACATGCTATTTCTTGTCCAACCGGCAACCGGTTCTGTTAACAGTTAACAATGAGAAATAGGCAGACAGGTTCATGCAAGTTGCTGTCAGTGCGGGGGGAGAGCCTTAATTTCTTCTAAATATCACTGTGACGCTTTTTTCGTATCAATATAATTCATTATTCATCGTTTAACTCAACCCAAACAACAAGTGACACAACATTTTGTTGTATGCATAACGATCTACTGAATTTATGAAATAACATTCCAAATGAAAACTGTTTTTACTTTTTTTAATGAAATAACCTCTTCGGGGATTCGACAATTAAATGTCAAAGTATTGAATATGAACTGAATTTATTAAAGATATACAGAATAAAATATATAACAGTGAAACTCATTTTATACATTCAGAGATTCCATGAGTAAAAAATCTTGGAAAATGTAAGTTCAAATTAAAGGTAATAAAAGAGTTGAAGAAACATTTATTGGTATATAAATGCATGCAGCCCCTCAATGCTTAAAAAGAGAGAGAGAGAGAGAGAGAGAGAGAGAGAGAGAGAGAGAGAGAGAGAGAGAGAGAGAGAGAGAGAGAGAGAGAGAGAGAGAGAGTATTTTGAACTCGCATAAATCAAAAGGATTTAACGGTAACCCTAAAACATTGGAACAATGACATAAAAGAACAATTGAATCAGCTTTATCCATCTTCAGAAAAAACATAAACAAGCACATGACACACACATTATATATATATATATATATATATATATATATATATATATATATATATATATATATATATATATATATATATATATATGATAAATTTTGCACATTTAGACGTGTTTTTCATATTCAAATAAGCCATATAAATTTTTGATACATTAATGTTTGGATTCTCTTAACGACCTCAGGATCAGAGCCTCAGGCGAAATCACACAAAGACAAGAGCTTGTGACCGGCCGGGAAGCGAACCCTGGTCGGGAAGCGAACCCTGGTCGGCAAGCTTGAATAGACAGTGACTAAACCACTTGGCCACGAAGAAGGATAAAAGTCAATAACAATTCTTCTGTACTTATACCTGTCGAATTCAGGTGTTTTGTACTTAGAATTGAAATCAACCCATCTTCACCATCGTAGCTAATTGGTAGTTTGTTACTTGGCATTCGATTAATGATCAATTTTGCATATTTAGACGTGTTTTTCATATTCAAATAAGCCATATAAATTTTTGATACATTAATGTCTGGATTCTCTTAACGACCTCAGGATCAGAGCCTCAGGCGAAATCACACAAAGACAAGAGGCTGAATTGTCATTGACTTTTATCTTTCTTCGTGGCCAAGTGGTTTAGTCACTGTCTATTCAAGCTTGCCGACCAGGGTTCGCTTCCCGGCCGGGCACAAGCTCTTGTCTTTGTGTGATTTCGCCTGAGGCTCTGATCCTGAGGTCGTTAAGAGAATCCAGACATTAATGTATCAAAAATTTATATGGCTTATTTGAATATATATATATATATATATATATATATATATATATATATATATATATATATATACATATATATATATATATATATATATATATTAATATATATACATATACATATATATATATATATATATATATATATATATATATATATATATATATATATATATATATATATACATATATATACATATATATATATATATATATATATATATATATATATATATTAATATATATACATATACATATATATATATATATATATATATATATATATATATATATATATATATATATATATATATATATACTGTATATATAATATACCGGTATCACAACCTTCCGTACTTACCAAACATTGAGTCATACGTACTAAGAAGACTTATATGAAATATACAGTAAGTGTAGAGTTTTAAAATGTAAATTTCTAGGTTAATGCTTTCATCTAAGAGCGCGCGCGCGCGAATGTGTGTGTGTGTGTTTGTTTGTAAAAATAAAGGATGGGAAGCTTAACCTTAATTGAGCATAAGATTATAAGTAAAAGATATGGAGTAAATGTATTGAGATAGCCTATAAGGGTAAAGTGCTTCTGATACATAATACCTTCGCCAACGAAGTTGGAAGGAGGTTATATTTTCACCTCTGTTTGTGTGTGTAATTGGTTGTGAAAAGCTTCCTGGCCACGATTTTAATCGCAGAGTAATGAAACTTGCAGGGATTAACGGTTATGTAAAAAGCTGGAAATGATCAAATTTTTGAAGGTCAAGGTCAAAGTCACGGTCAAACAAAATGTCCAATTCACGTAATCAGCCATAAGTTTGGACATCGTTGTCAAAACTTGGTTCATATATGTATATGAAAATTCACGCCAATTAATACATGTTAAGGTTAACGATCAATGTCAAGGTCGGGCAAAAGGTCGATGAATAAGCTGCCGCGGCGAGGTCTGCGCTCTACTGAGTGCCCTCACAGTTCTATTTAAAATGAGGTCATTACAATGTTTCTTATAAATAATCCTCTTTAGGGTTCCGTAATTACACCAACACCCCAATAAACGTAAAATCTGTGACTCCAATCTCCGTACATAGGAACAAAAATCTCTATCACGAGGCAAAGGAGAAAATAGCAAAGAAAAATATCTAAGAAAACGATGGAGTTGGAAAACGTTCCCGAGATTTAATTTAGCACCCCTAGAACGTTTGCTGATCCAATAGAAATCGGAACACTTCTCGCGTAACGTTTTTCGAAGAATTTTCGGCTTTGGGGAATTTTCACTTAATAGGCTGGTAAAAGTTAATCTGCTAGACATTATTATTATCACCTCCGCCCACGAAGTTGAGAAAAGGTTATGTTTTTATCCCTGTTTGTGTGTTAGTTTGCAAACAACTTCCTGACCACAACTTTTCTCGTAGAGT
>NC_090745.1:11992962-11997962 GCF_036898095.1 Palaemon carinicauda
GGAGTTGGAAAACGTTCCCGAGATCTAATTTAACATCCCTAGAACGTTTGCAGATCCAATGGCAATCGGAACATTTCTTGCGTAACGTTTTTCGAAGAATTCTAACCTTTGGGAAATTTTATTCACATAATCGGTTGGAAAGTTAATGTGGTAGACATTATCATCATTATCACCTTAGCAGACGTTTTCGCCCGTTTGTCTGTTAGTTTGTGGACAACTTCCTGACCACAATTTTACCCATGGCGTATTGAAACTTTCGGGGATTAATTGTTATGTTGAAACGTGGAAGTGATTAAATTTTGAAAGTCCTACGCCAAAGGTCAAGGTCAAGGACGAGCAAAAGGTCGACCGAATTAACCCTAAGCTTAACCCCAAGTTCGCACATGGTTGTTACACATCAAGTCTAGATCTTGGTTACACAGACTTCAAATACGCTTAAGGTCTAAATTGGTTATGGGAAAAGCAACCTCGTGTCGAGAAATAGATGGTCGTGGAAGAGGTCTGCACTCTTAGAGTTCTTTTCTAGTTATCATTATTACTAGCTAAGCTACAACCCTAGTCGGAAAAGCAAGATGCTATAAGGTCAAGGGCTCCAACAAGGAATATACCACTGGAAGGCAAGAAAAACAAGGAAATAAATAAACCTAAAAGAGTTAAAATGAACAATTAGAATAATACGAGTTTAATGAAGTATGGTTAACAAACTAAATATGCCAATTGTGTGATTATGGACAATTTTATTATGGAAAGATCTCTTTTAAATAGAAAAGAAGAAGTTAATAGAATCTTAATACCAGAGAAGAAAGGAGGATGGAAGTAGTGGATAATGTGTGGTTTTGTGCATGATTTTACAGTATGTGTTTTTTGTAATTAGCTGTCGTAATTATGAGTACTGTCGAGATGATCAAGCATAATTGCAATTTAGGGGTTGAAATATTTGAAAATTTCATCAGTAATTTTTACATTTGTTTTATTCATAATAAGGCACTCACTCTCTGAATTTAAAATCTGCTACAAAAACAGTTTATGAAACCTATTTAAGGAGGCCAAAGACTTATTTCCCAACACTTACTCGTCATTAGGAACAGTTCGAGTCTTTTTCGAGTGTAATACATCATTTTACAAATTATCTTTCTGTAAAATGTATCATCTTTGCCAGAATACAGATCTTTATCATCTTTTCACTTTGCGTTGTAAATCTTCTTTCATACTCATATTTTTCCTGAACAAGGGCCGAAATGATTTCCTCATATCCCTTATGAGGTAATTACGACACGTCACTTTTGTTTTATGAATTATGCAGACCAACTTCTTTCCGCCACAAAATAAGTCTCTTCGTGTTTCGTACTCATTGAAGAAGAAGAAGAAGAAGAAGAAGAAGAAGAAGAAGAAGAAGAAGAAGAAGAAGAACGAGTATGATAGAGAGAATGAAATGTGTCGGAAAAATATTTGAAATTTTTGTGGAAATATCAGGAGAGAGAGAGAGAGAGAGAGAGAGAAGGCAGGTTGTTCCTTGAACCAATATCTGAGAACATTGCAGCAGATACCAGGATCACTTGAAATATCTCCGTCCTGAGCGAGATAGAAGATAAGTAACTTACAAAAACTGGTAGGCGAGAGAGGATTAAAACTGGTAGGCGAGAATGATTATGAATGGGAGGTAAATCAATTGTTGTTTGCGGATGATACTGTACTGGTAGCAGACACAGAAGAGAAGCTTGACCGACTAGTGACAGAATTTGGAAGGGTGTGTGACAGAAGGAAGTTGAGAGTTAATGTGGGTAAGAGTAAGGTTATGAGATGTACGAGAAGGGAAGGTGGTGCAAGGTTGAATGTCATGTTGAATGGAGAGTTACTTGAGGAGGTGGATCAGTTTAAGTAGCCTACTTGGGGTCTGTTGTTGCAGCAAATGGTGGAGTGGAAGCAGATGTACGTCAGAGAGTCAATGAAGGTTGCAAAGTGTTGGGGGCAGTTAAGGGAGTAGTAAAAAATAGAGGGTTGGGCATGAATGTAAAGAGAGTTCTATATGAGAAAGTGATTGTACCAACTGTGATGTATGGATCGGAGTTGTGGGGAATGAAAGTGATGGAGAGACATGAATTGAATGTGTTTGAGATGAAGTGTCTGAGGAGTATGGATGGTGTATCTCGAGTAGATAGGGTTAGGAACGAAGTGGTGAGGGTGAGAACGGGTGTAAGAAATGAGTTAGCGGCTAGATTGGATATGAATGTGTTGAGGTGGTTTGGCCATGTTGAGAGAATGGAAAATGGCTGTCTGCTAAAGAAGGTGATGAATGCAAGAGTTGATGGAAGAAGTACAAGAGGAAGGCCAAGGTTTGGGTGGATGGATGGTGTGAAGAAAGCTCTGGGTGATAGGAGGCTAGATGTGAGAGAGGCAAGAGAGCGTGAGAAATAGGAATGAATGGCGAGCGATTGTGACGCAGTTCCGGTAGGCCCTGCTGCTTCCTCCGGTGCCTTAGATGACCGCGGAGGTAGCAGCAGTAGGGGACTCAGCAGTATGAAGCTTCATCTGTGGTGGAAATGTGGGAGGGTGGGCTGTGGCACCCTAGCAGTACCAGCTGAACTCGGCTGAGTCCCTGGTTAGGCTGGAGGAACGTAGAGAGTAGAGGTCCCCTTTTTTGTTTTTGTTTTTGTTTTGTTTCTTGTTGATGTCGGCTACCCCCCAAAATTGGGGGAAGTGCCTTTGGTATATGTATGTATGTATGTACAAAAACTATTCATATGTGACAGCAGACTGCAACCGCGAATTATGTATGACCCTCTCATAGAAAACCCATTAGTTTTATTTATTAGATTGCAAGTGAGGCCGTATAAAAACCATCAGTTGTAATGATAATTTCAAAACAAAACGGAAAACGGAACCGAAACAGTTAAATATCTGAAAGAGAATGGTTATGCTAACATAACCAACGCAATTCAAGAAGATTCCCCTGCCTACTCCAGAGTTCGTTGTTGAATTTATTTTGGTAAAATTGAACACGTGGACTTAGCTCATCACATTTCTTTGGATAAGATATATTTGATCGTCCAATAGATAGTAGAGACAGTGGCCACTACGGCTGGTTTGTGCACACTAGTCTTACCGTTATCCAAGAGATGATTAACTATCTATTTATTACAGTTATATAAGAGATGATTAAACTATCTGACTAATTTTTACAGCCATCTAATAGATTAAACTATCCTACTATTTTTACAGACATCTAAAAGATGATTCAACTAACTGACTATTTTTTACACTTATCTTAAAAATTATTTATCTATCTGCAAATATATACCATAAAGTAAACGAATACGTCAGTAAAACCGCTGACCAGTATGGAACATTCTTAATAATTTTGACCCATTTCAGGGCTGATTCAGACAATTTTATGAGATACTAGTTTCCCATGAGAGACCTGGGTTTAGTACTTTGAACCCCAATTAACGGTTAAAAGCCAAAAAATTACCATGACACTTGACCACTCAAAATATTTAACAAGCGGCCTCTCTGTTTTAGATTCTTGGGAGCTTTTCACCTCAGAATATTTAGAAAAGGTCAAACCTATAACAAGGCGCGTTAAGTAACAGAAAATGGACTTGAGAGAAATAACAAACAGGGAGAGCACATTGCTATTAGAACAGGGCCTTTGTCCATGCTGAGCAGATGGCAGTAGCTAAAATAGACAACAGTGGGCTTCAATTGTTGCCTAAAACTGCTTAGCTGCTTAATATGATATTAATGACATCTTAAAATAAGATTGGATTAGGAATAGATGCTTTAAAATACAATAAGTACATGATCGAACTGAACAGCAATGCAGATGTGAGGCATATTAACAAATAGATAGTGAATATTTGTATCATAATCTGAAGCATTACAATTGGACAGAGGCAGCACACTAAAAAACGCTTATTTCCCATCTACCATATCACAAGAACCATAATAACACACACAATGAGTTGACCAACGTCGAGAGATTATCCTTTTCCAATACACAGAGCAAAATTCACTGCCTGGCCTGGAGATGCTTGGCTTTAACAGTTTGGCCTGGCAATGACTGGCATAACTGACAGCCTGATGGTGCTTGGCCTAACTGCTTGGTCTGATAGTAATACGCTCAACTGCCTGGCTTGATGATGGTTGACTTAACTGATAATGCTTGACTGAACTGCCTGGACTGAGCATGTTTTGTTCAACTACCCATCTGACCTGATGATGCCTGACTTAACTGCCAGGTCTGATGGGGCTTTGTTTAATTGAATGCCCTGTCTGATGATGCTAGGCTATGCCTGGTAATCCTTTGCTTAAGAGCCTGGCCAGATAAATTTTCACTTAACTGCCTGACTTAAAGGATTCTTGTTTTAACTATCAGGGTTAAAGGATCCTTCGCTTAACTGGTTGGCTTAAGAAAAAAAGTGGGTGGTGGTGAAGAGGATTGTGGGATCCAAGCAAAACCCTTAAGCATAATGTCGTAGTAGTGGTGATGGTATTAATTTTTCTCCTTCAACTTTATTAGTCCAACTGTATAGTAGAGTTGGTTGCTCGAGTCAACTTTCTCCATCTATTTCTAATCCTTGCATATCCTTTCCTCAGTCTGACCCCACTTATTTTCTTCCAAAAGCTTTTGACCATTTCCACTTAAAAATACCTAACGTCTCTTGTCTATAATAAAAGATGTTACGAAGGACACACGCATAATTTCTTTTTATTAGATATATGCCTAGTTTAAAAACTGAATACACAAACATAAAAGCAAATACTATGAATACATTATTGATAGAGACATAACCCACCTCATATCAATTAATTAAAGAATATTAATTTGAGACTAGCAGACAGTATTGCATTACACCATAGAATTTCCGGGCATCCAGTGATACTCTCATTTGTAAAGTATTTGTCAACAAAAAATTACCATACAAGAAATTTTTACTCACATGTCAATGCAATGCTCTGTACCCAATTCAAATTTGTAATCCTCGTATCCCAATTTACTT
>NC_090745.1:12012962-12017962 GCF_036898095.1 Palaemon carinicauda
GGATCTTCAACATTATGGACTTTACATTCTTATTTCAAATCAGCACAATCGTAAAGTGATCAACAAATAATAATTAGGTCTCCTTTTCTGATTCTTTATTTCTTCTCTCCCGTTCTCTTTGCTGTCTCACTCTTCTTCCTTTATTTTCTGTCCGAATCCTTTCAAATAAATACATTATTAGTCTTCAAGATTCTTGTTTAGCTTTTCATAACTGCCTTCCTGATTCCACTTGTCGTTGATTCCTTTTTGACGATGTATTTTGGTTTCCTTCCAAAATCACAGACTCAATAATTCTCTTAACTTTCGCCAAAGCATTTTCTGCATCACCCAAATCTTGTTTCCTTTTTAATGGCCTCATAGGCAAGTCAGTGACAAAATCTTGCAGATTTGGGTTGATCAATAAAATTATTAAAACGATCTTTTTACCTTTTCCAACATTCCTGCTCAAGACGAATGACAATTTGAAGCCGATATGGAAATGCACCGGTATTCCATATTTCTCCTAACAGAGAGACTAATAATATTTTGGAGCTCTGACAGGAAAACATTCAACTTTCCTATTGATGACGAAAGACAAATTGGAGTCGAACAACGAGTTGGGAGAATTTTGAAGACTATTCCGAATGGGAGCCTGTTGGGAATTTCCAAAAGGAAGACGTCCAATTGGAGTGCCTCTCCTTAGAAGCCCTTCCTTTTTTAGAGAAAAGAAAATTACTTCAGATTGAAGAATTCTCGATCTTTCTCTGGTCCTTCAATATTCTCAACTGCAGTGCAGTTTCCGCCTTATTCTGCACAATCTTTATTTTTGGATTATCAACATTAGGGACTTTACTTTCTCCTTTCAAATCCACCCTATCGTAAACTGATCAACAAATAATAACTAGTTCTCCTTTTCGGATTATTTATTTCGTCTCTCCCGTTCTCCTTCCTGTTTCCTTCTTCTTCCTGTATTTTCTGTCCAAATCGTTTCAAATAAATCAGTTATTAGCCTTCAATATTCTTGTTTTGCTTTTCATGACTGTCTTCCTGATTCCACTTGTCGCTGATCCCTTTATGACGAGGTATTTTGGTTTTCTTTCAAAGTCGCACACTCAACAATTCTCTTAACTTTCACCAAAGCATTTTCTGCAAAACCCACATCTTGTTTCCTTTTTAATAGCCTCATTGTGAGTCGGTGATAAAAGCTTGCAGATTTGGGATGGTCAATAAAACAGTCACGACAATATTTTTACGTTTTCTAAAATTTCTGCTTAAGACGAATGACAATTTAAAGCCGATTTGAGAATGCAATAGTATTCCATATTTCTCCTAACAGAGAGACCAAGAATCTTTTGGAGCTCTGACAGGAAAGCATTCAACTTTCCTATTGATGATGAAAGACAAATTGGAGTCGAACAAGGAGTCAGAGGAGTTTTGAAGACTTTTTGAAGACTTTTTGGAGCCTGTTAGCGATTTCCAAAAGGTCTTAATTTTTCTAAAAATAAGCTAGATAAAGGAACTCTATATTGTTGGCTCAGCAGGGCTGCCCGCTTCCCGCTAGCCAGGGCGGGCCTCCCCCTTTCCCACAGGCAGGGCGGATCTCCCCTCTTCTCACTGGGTGGGCGGGCGGGGCTCCCCCCTTCCGGCTGGCCTTCCCACTGGCAGGGCGGATCTCCCCTCTTCCCACTGGGTGGACGGGCGGGGCTCCCCCCTTCTGGCTGGCCGGGCGGGGCTCCCCCCTTCCGGCTGGCCGGGCGGGGCTCCCCCCTTCCGGTTGGCCGGGCGGGACTCCCCCCTTCCGGCTGGCCGGGCGGGGCTCCCCCCTTCCGGCTGGCCGGGCGGGGCTCCCCACTTCCGGCTGGCCGGGCGGGGCTCCCCCCTTCCGGCTGGCCGGGCGGGGCTCCCCCCTTCCGGCTGGCCGGGCGGCGCTCCCCCCTTCCGGCTGGCCGGGCGGGGCTCCCCCCTTCCCGCTGGCCAGGCGGGGCTCCCCCCCTTCCCGCTGGCAGGGCGGGGCTCCCCCCTTCCCGCTGGCAGGGCGGGGCTCCCCCCTTCCCGCTGGCATGACGGAGCTCCCCCGTTCCCGCTGGCAGGGCGGGGCTCCCCCTTCCCGCTGGCAGGGCGGGGCTCCCCCTTCCCGATGGCAGGGCGGGGGTCCCCCCTTCCCGCTGCCAGGGCGGGGCTACCCCCTTCCCGCTGCCAGGGCGGGGCTACCCCCTTCCCGCTGGCAGGGCGGGGCTCCCCCCTTTCCGCTGGCAGGGCGGGGCTCCCTCTTCCCGCTGGCCGGGCGGGGCTCCCCCCTTCCCGCTGGCCGGGCGGGGCTCCCCCCTTCCCGCTGGCCGGGCAGAGCTCCGACCTTCCCGCTGGCCAGGCGGGGCTTCCCCCTTCCCGCTGGCCGGGCTGGGCTCCCCCCTTCCCGCTGGCAGGGCGGGGCTCCCCCCTTCCCGCTGGCAGGGCGGGGCTCCCCCTTCCCGCTGGCAGGGCGGGGCTCCCCCCCTTCCAGCTGGCATGGCGGGGCTCCCTCCCTTCCCGCTGGCATGGCAGGGCTCCCTCCCTTCCCGCTGGCAGGGCGGGGCTCCCCCTTCCCGCTGGCAGGGCGGGGCTCCCCCCTTCCCGCTGCCAGGGCGGGGCTACCCCCTTCCCGCTGGCAGGGCGGGGCTCCCCCCTTCCCGCTGGCAAGGCGGGGCTCCCCCTTCCCGCTGGCCGGGCGGAGCTCCCCCCTTCCCGCTGGCCGGGCGGGGCTCCCCCCTTCCCGCTGGCCGGGCGGGGCTCCCCCCTTCCCGCTGGCCGGGCGGGGCTCCCCCCTTCCCGCTGGCTAGGCGGGGCTCCCCCCTTCCCGCTGGCAGGGCGGGGCTCCCCCCTTCCCGCTGGCAGAGCGGGCCTCCTCCCCTCCCCGCTGGCCGGGCAGGGCTCCCCCCGCTTCCCGCTGGCAAGGCGGGGCTCCCCCCCTTTCCCGCTGGCAGGTCGGGGTTCTCCCTTCCCGCTGGCAGGGCGGGGCTCCCCCCGTCCCGCTGGTAGGGCAAGGCTCCCCCCTTCCCGTTGGCAGGGTGGGGCTCCCCCCTTCCCGCAGGCAGGGCGGGGCTCCTCTTTTCCGCTGGCAGGGTGGGGCTCCCCCTTCCCGTTGGCAGGGCGGGGCTCCCCCCTTCCCGCTGGCAGGGTGGGGCTCCCCCCTTCCCGCTGGCAGGGCAAGGCTTCCCCCTTCCTGCTGGCAAGGCGGGGCTCCCGCCTTCCCGCAGGCAGGGCGGGGCTCCCCCTTTCCGCTGGCAGGGCGGGGCTCCCCCTTCCCGTTGGCAGGGTGGAACTCCTCCCTTCCCGCTGGCAGGGCAGGGCTCCCCCTTCCCACTGGCAGGGCAAGGCTCCCCCCTTCCTGCTGGCAGGGCGGGGCTCCCCCCTTCCCGCTGGCAGGGCAAGGCTCCCCCTTCCTGCTGGCAGGGCGGGGCCCCCCCTTCCCGCAGGCAGGGCGGGGCTCCCCCTTTCCGCTCGCAGGGCGGGGCTCCCCCTTCCCACAGGCAGGGCGGGGCTCTTCCCTTCCCGCTGGCAGGGCGGGGATCTCGCCTTTCCACTGGCAGGGCAGGGATCCCCCCCTCCGTCTGGCAGAGCGGGGCTCCCCCCTTCCGGCTGGCAGGGCGGGGCTCCACCCTTCCGGCTGGCAGGCCTTGGCTCCCCCCTTCCCGCTGGCTGAGCGAGGTTTCCTCCTTCCCGCTGGGAGAGCGGGGTTACCCCTTCCTGCTAGCAGGTTGGGGCTCTCCCCCTTCCCGCTGGTAGGGCGGGACTCCCCCCTTTCCTGCTGGCAGAGCGTGGCTTCCTCCTTCCCGCTGGCAGTATGGGGCGCCCCCTTTCTCGCTGATAGGGCGGGACTTCCCCTTCCTGCTAGCAGGGCGGGCTTCCCCCTTCCCGCTGGCAGGGCGGGCTTCCCCCTTCCTGCTGGCAGGGCGGGGCTCCCCCCTTCCCGCAGGCAGGGCGGGGCTCCCCCCTTCCGCTGGCAGGGCGGGGCTCCCCCCTTCCCGTTGGCAGGGCGGGGCTCCCCCCTTCCCGCTGGCAGGGCAAGGCTCCCCCCTTCCTGCTGGCAGAGCGGGGCTCCCCCCTTCCCGCAGGCAGGGCGGAGCTCCCCCTTCCCGTTGGCAGGGCGGGGCTCCTCCCTTCCCTCTGGCAGGGCGGGGCTCCCCCCTCCCTGCTGGCAGGGCAAGGCTTCCCCCTTCCTGCTGGCAGGCCGGGGCTCCCCCCTTCCTGCAGGCAGGGCGGGGCTCCCCCTTTCCGCTGGCAGGGCAGGGCTCCCCCTTCCCACACGCAGGGCGGGGCTCCTCCCTTCCCGCTGGCAGGGCGGGGATCTCGCCTTTCCCCTGGCAGGGCGGGGATCCCCCCCTCCGTCTGGCAGAGCCGGGCTCCCCCCTTCCGGCTGGCAGGGCGGGGCTCCCCCCTTCCGGCTGGCAGGCCATGGCTCCCCCCTTCCTGCTCGCTGGGCGAGGTTTCCTCCTTCCCGCTGGCAGGGCGGGGTTTCCCCCTTCCTGCTAGCAGGTTGGGGCTCCCCCCTTCCCGCTGGTAGGGCGGGACTCCCTCCTTTCCTGCTGGCAGAGCGTGGCTTCCCCCTTCCCGCTGGCAGTATGGGGCGCCCCCTTTCTAGCTGATAGGGCAGGACTTCCCTTTCCTGCTAGCAGGGCGGGCTTCCACCTTCCCATTGGCAGGGTGGGGCTCCCCTCCTCCCTGGCAGGGACGTGGGCTGTCAATTGCCTCCATCTGGTTCTGTCTCTAGCTCTCCGTATAAATTGTCCAGCTGCTAAATTCTCCTTTACATCTTCCAGTAAGCTGTCCAAAATCCAGGGTAACAAAACTAGAAAAATAAACACATGTACCGTAAAAAAAAAAAAAAAAACCATACAATACGAACTGAAAATTCTAAGATAAAAAGGGAGAAAAACATTGCTTACAACCTTGAATTTAAGTTCTTTAAAGCGCACCCACCCTTTGCCCAATTGGTACCATATTTCAGATAGATTTTGTGCAATTTTTTACGAACTCTGGCCCAA
>NC_090745.1:12022962-12030462 GCF_036898095.1 Palaemon carinicauda
CAGAGCCCCAGGCGAAATTACACAAAGACAATAGCGTCTGACCGGCCGGGAATCGAACCCTGGTTCAGGAAACTTGTATGAACAGTGACCTACCACTTGGCCACGAAGAAACATAGAGTCAATGACACTTCTTCTCTACTTATACCTGTCGAATTCAGGTTTTTTGAACTTAGAATTGAAATCAACCCATCTTCACCATCGTAGCTAATTAGTATGTTTGTGACTTGGCATTCGATTAATGATAAATTTTACACATTTAGACGTGTTTTTTCATAATTCAAATAGGCCATATTTTAACGACCTTGAGATCAGAGACCCAGGCGAAATCACAAAAAGACAATAGCTCCTGACCGGCCGGGAATCGAACCCTTGTCCAGGAAACTTATATGAACAGTGACTTACCACGAAGACAGATAAAAGTCAATGATAATTCTTCTGTACTTATGAATTAAGGTTTTTTGTACTTAGAATTGAAATCAACCCATCTTCACCATCTAGCTAACTGGCATGTTTGTGACTTGGCATTCGATTAATGATAAACTTTGTACATTTTTTCTTACTATTACCAATGAACGCTGCATCCTCTACAATCCTCATCACATTCGTAACTATTTTTCTTGGACTCTTTCCTTTTCGTAAAGCTTGTGCAAATTTCTTGAATTCTATCAACCTTTCATCAGTACAAATATAAAAAAAGACTAAATTATAAATCAAAGCAATCAATCTCCTATCTATATTCCCTACAAGAAGTACTACACGTGTTATAAAAAATATATATCACTTCTACCATTGGCTTGATTTAGATATCTACTACATTACAAACCTTTGAATGTCTCCCTCAAATATGTATAACGTTTTTTTATGGAAAACACTTCACAGAGAGAGAGAGAGAGAGAGAGAGAGAGAGAGAGAGAGAGAGAGAGAGAGAGAGAGAGAGAGAGGAGAGAGAGAGAGAGAGCGAGAGAGAGAGAGAGAGAGAGAGAGAGAGAGAGAGAGAGAGAGGAGAGGAGAGAGAGAGAGAGAGAGAGAGAGAGAGAGAGAGAATTATTACCCATAAAAAGTACGTTTTGAATGATTTCCTTTAACCACTGGCACGAGTTTATTCTTTATATTTTTCATTTCCTCTTTGGATTGAAGATCTCCAATTTAACTCTCTTATACTTCCACGTAAGAGCAAAGTATCTAACGCGAATAACTCTAAAACTTCTTCAAAAGGTTTCATGTTTCAAAAGTTCATTCATGAATAGCAGTGGGAAACGACTGGAAAGAATTATCATCGCTCTATCAATGCTGTTATTTCATCCAGCTTATACTGCACTTGATGCATGACATAAATGAATAAATATAAATATATATATATTTATATATATATATATATATATATATATATATATATATATATATATATATATATATATATATATATATATGTATGTATATATATATATATGCATATGTATTCTATTACTTTAATATTATAATTACCGTAATGTAAAGCAATGGAATTGAAAAATTATTGTGACATTTATGTCGATAATCCTCAAGAAGTTTCGCAGGTAATAAGAGTCCTGACACGAAACGCGTCCCCAGATTAATAATCACCCCCCCCCTCTCTCTCTCTCTCTCTCTCTCTCTCTCTCTCTCTCTCTCTCTCTCTCTCTCTCTCTCTAATCACATTATACTACAATAAAGAGTAGGAAGGTAGTGAATAAATGATAGCTATATTGATTTGCAATGTACACAATAATTGTAATTAAAAATTACTTTTGTATCTATTCTCATATGTATTACAGTATTCTGATAAGTTCACAGCTCTAATTTGCATATTTTACTATATACAAGAGATTTGTAAAAATACCGGTGTAAAGGATTAAAGTTACCCCCCGTTTCAAATTACCCCCCGGTAACTTGAAACCGGTTTCAGATTACCGGGGGTGGGGGGGGGGGAGTAGTTTGAAACCGGTTTCAAGTTACCCCCTCTGTTTTCAAGTTACCCCCTCATCAGCATGATAAATAATTCATGTGACATCGCAAATATGTATCATGCATTTATTGCTGGCCTCGCAGCAGTAGGAAAAGTAGTTTAATCTGGCATTTAAGACCAAAAATTGTGTATTAGTGAATTATATGACACGTTAAAAGTCACAGACTGTAATTCAAGGTTTTGTGATAAAGGCGAGGTAAAATTTTATTTTGTTTCTGTTCGTGTGATTGTTGATATTTTCGTATTTAAGACCTAAAGTGTCATATAATTCCCTAATTCACAATATTTGAAGTTACAGACTTTCATTTAAGGTTTAGTGATCACGGCGAGGTAAAACTTTATTTTATTTCAGTGTGCGCGTGTTTGTCGAGATTTTATTTTTTTTTTAATTTTTAATTAACTTGCCTTATCTTTCAATTAAACACAAACTATGACGCATCTAACTTTATACAAAACAATTATTAAGTAAAAAAAGATAGATATTACCCGTAAAAATATTTGAAATCAAAACCATCATAATGAACCCTGTTTTAGCATTACATGGAAAAAAAATATTTACTAAATTAAATATTAAGAAAAAAAATGGGAAAATGGTAATGAAATTGTTAAATTTGGAATTGACCAAACAATCAAACGTGTCACAGATGCAGCCAACTTATAAAAAACGACTTTGTTTCAGATTTGCAAGGTAAATTGGGTCAAGGGTATTAAGCATACTGATAACATTATAAAGGAAGACATGAAAATGGCCTGAATGAACTAATTTATTGAATCTTTTGTGATAGCACTAACTTCATCTGACGAAGTCACCATAACCACGTTTGCTAATATAACATTTGTTGTAAAGAAATTAATTTTGTCGATTAATTAAATAAATTCTAAAACAATACAATCACCTACGTAAATATACCATATTAAACATAGTTAATTAAATCCTTTGTAAAGAATCCTGTCTTTTAATAATCAATCAGAATTGAGAAATGAATTCATGTGATATCAAAATTAAGATTATTTCTGTTAGTATGATAATCGTTTTATAACAATTTTGCTATTTGTTATATTTAAGAGTTTCAACTTGTCACCACGTGGTTGCAAACAAAAAGAACGAAGGAAACAATTTAGGGAGAGTATCAAATCAATATAAAGTATTATATTCTTAGACCGTTCAAATCCGGGTGAATGACTTATTAGTTGACCCTTTTCTCCTATTCTTGGCTCGCCCATAGATTAAAGCGGCTAAGCCAGGTGTGCTTTAAAAATTACCCAAGAGAACTGGCAATGCCGCTATTGGGCTCCGAGTTTGCTCTTAAAATGGTTTGACCATACCCATAGTTGCAATATAACAATAGAACTCCTTGTGTCCATATATCTCTTTGTTTATTCATTTATTCTGTCACTGATAATGCATAGTAACTTCGTAGTATTTGGATGCTATGCACATAAAAAATAAAAGCTCAAATATAAATTACCAACATGCATGTCGTCGTGCAGACAGAATTAACGTTGTGTAAGCTACTGTTAGCTCGATTCATTTTAAACCAGAGGACATTAAAGATGGTATGAAGTCTCGATTACTAGGTATTGCTGTTTTGTCATTTGATGAAATGAGTAATAAGAAAGAATGGAGCTATGACAAAGGGGCAGAAGTGTTATATAAACCGCATGGAAATGTACAGGTGACCATGTGGCGAGGTCTTTTTTTTTTCTTTATGATACATTTCAGGTAAAATTCTTAAACATTTTATGACACCGTTTTTCAATAATTTTCCATTTCGAGATCAACAACAGAGAAAAAAAATCCATACACGAATCCATCACTTACTATTCTGGAAGATGGTTTAAATAGGATTTGATTTAGCCCATGATAACACACAGCTGCCTGCCCTTAGGCTAAAATCAGTAACAACAGCTGTGAGATTAACAAAAGCTGTGTTCAATGCAATCCATAGAGGGCTATAAAGTGTAACGACTTTACCGTAGTCCAGATGTTTTCGTATACAAACAACCAATGTAAGTACAGTAGAAGCAAACAGCATGTACTGTACCATGTTTTATTAAAACTGTTATAATTGCTTACAATCTTGCTTTATTAAAAGTGTCAATTATTTACAGATATCATGAATGATATAGTATTTACAACATACATACAAATACATATACATGTATTATATGTATATATATATTTATATATATATATACATACATACATACATACATACATACATACATACATACATACATACATACATACATACATACATACATACATATATATATATATATATATATATATATATATATATATATATATATATATATATATATATATATATATATATATATATACTGTATATTGGTCAAACTGGTAAAGCCCTAGAAAAGAGAATTGAACAACATAAGAAAAGTGTCAGGTATGCTCAAGATAATAATGCACTCTTTGCCCACGTTAGAGATAAAAATCACCCTATTAATTGGTCAGGTGCAAAGAAATTGGTTCATTCAAATAACTTAGTAGAAAGAAACATCATAGAGTCCAGTTTCATAAAAGAAACCTTTGAAAACAACTTGAATATTGGTCATGGAATGTATAAACTCGACGCCTTTATATGTAAAGAGATTTGTAAGCTATATAAAAAAACATTAACCACTTAATGTAGAATTGAATGTATTGTGAATAATTAACGTCGGTGTGAAATTAATATTTAGACCTAAGCTACCATTCATTAAAGGAAACAATTATTTTATATAGTATGCATAAGTATATTGGCACTATATAGTGTTATGCTAGATATAAGTATTGATATATACATGATTATATGTTTATGATATTAATGTTGTATACATATAAATGTATATATGCATAAGTATGTATGTGTATATATGTATATATGTATATATGTATGTGTATATATATGTATATATGTATGTGTATGTATATGTATGTGTATGTGTAAGTATTTATGTATATGTATATGTATTTGTATCTGTATGCATGTATATATATGTATATGTGTATGTGTATGTATATGTATGTATGTGTGTATATGTATATATATGTATATGTATGTATGTGTATATATATATATATATGTATATATATGTATATATATATATATATATGTATATATATATATATGTATGTATATATATATTTGTATGTTTGTGTATGTTTTGCTTATGTATTTATATAGATAAGGCTACCGCATTGACATATAAATAACTGTAATGAAAGTAAAATAAGAAGAAAACAAGAATATACCCGCCACTAGAAATGACCCTTTTTAGCAGGTGTCTAACGAGCTTGCAGACTCCTCCTACTCACACCTGAGTCAAGCCCAGGTAGCGGGTAAGGGAGTGTCACTGTTCTCTAAATCTCTATATGTATGTTCGTACTTTTGCTTTCCCTATAAATTGTAAGAAACCTCTCTCAATAAATCAGTCCTCTGAGGAAGTATCACGAAACTAGTCAGGACTCAAGTGTATATTCTGTATTTTCATTTTCCCTGTGGTTCTTCTGCATATATATATACATATATGTATATGTATGTATACATATATACTTATGATCAATATGTTGATTATACCTTATATAATATTTGCTTGCAATATAATTATGAAATATTTCAAATAATGGAAAAAATAACCGTCAAAATCAAATTTCACCTCGTCTTCCTGTCTCGGTCAAATATGCGCCCATGACTGATAATGGAATATCCGACATTTATTAGCTAAGATATAAACATAAGACGGATAAAGGCTGGATATTAATAAACGATACCAATAGGTGAAATAGTACATGTATATACATATTACCTAATGATTGTGTTGACCCTGATCAAAAGCAATTTATTAATATTCATAAATGATGAGATCCTGCGCAAAAACGAGGGGGGTAATTTGAAACCAGGGGGGTAGCATAAAACCGGTTTCAAATTACCTCCGGGGGTAGCTTGAAACCGGTATCAAGTTACCCGCCGGTAGTTTGAATCCGGTTTCAAATTACCGGGGGGGTAAGATTTGGAGGGGGTAATTTCAAACCGGTACACCTGTACTGCAAAGAAGTAGGTCAAGCAACATGCTTACATCCCAGAACAAATATTCAGAGATGCTCACACAATTTTGGGCATGTATGTATGTATGTATGTATGTATGTATGTATGTAGAGTCTGAGGGCAAAGAGTCCCAGAGTAAAAAAAAAGGGGGGGGGGAATACTGATTAGAAAGAAAGCAACATAAATAATAAGTGTCCATTTCTCAAACTTAAACTTTAAAAGAACAAAAAAGAAGAGGCAGAAACTAAAGGAAAAGATAATAGAAAAAAAAAAATCCACGTAAATGAAAAGAGTAAATTTGCCAAAATTTAAGAGTTCATATGTTTGTCGGCTACTAAAAAGCATATTAGATAACAAGCTTCATAAATTCCCTTTGAAGTTAACTTCATTGAACATTATGAATGATCCTTATCTCTTTATAATGTTACTAAGGAATTTAAAAAGTTTCTCTAAGGAAAAATTAGAAACTAATGAACTAGATACTTGGAACTTTATTAAGTATGCTGTATGAAGTACTTTACCGTTCTTTCAATAAAAGTGCTGAATGAGTATACTACTTGGCAAAGAGAACTTTGAAAGTTGTATTTTTTAGATGCACACAACGACCAGACAGTTTTCAGAATGTTTTAAGAAAAAAACTAAAATTAAAATATCAAAAATATAAAAATCAAATATGTATTATTAACTACGACCAAAAAGTTTTCAGAATGTTTTAAGAAAAAAGTTTAGATAAAAAAAAATTATATACAGTTGGACACAAGAATTCCTGACACACCTCGCTCTGATGAATTTCCCCCTGACACACTGTTACAACGCGGAGAGTAACCAAACAAGAGTCTAGGGCAGAGCTACAAATTGAAACAAGGAAAATTATCAACAAATTTATCTTATACAGCTTTTTCAAAGTCCATATTTACAATTTTCCCTAAATCGAACAGGCACAGCTACAAATATACATTTGGGACTTTATCTAAACATCTTTTATGCACAGCTTTTTCAAAATCCATTCACTTGTACCATATGTCCATATACATTTTTCCCTAAAGGGAACTAGACTAAAGGTAAAATTACACCTAAAAATATTTCTTATAATTTACTATGCCCAGCCTTTTGAAAGTACATATAAATATATATATATATATATATATATATATATATATATATATATATATATATATATATATATATATATATATATATACATATATAAATATATATATACATATATATATATACATACACACAAATATATATATATATATATATATATATATATATATATATTATAAACGTGTGAGTTTAGAGAGAGAGAGAGAGAGAGAGAGAGAGAGAGAGAGAGAGAGAGAGAGAGAGAGAGAGAGAGAGAGAGATTGTCTTTTTCCTAAGAAGAAAAACAATTTCCCAAAAATTCTTGGAATGCAAAGAATTCCTGTCACCTTTCAAAAGTCAAAAGGAAGCGACTTT
>NC_090745.1:12040462-12042962 GCF_036898095.1 Palaemon carinicauda
CTACTTATATGATTTGTAGAATGTTAAGTATTTTTCCTTGTTTCCTTCTTCAACCAATTCGAGTGACATGATTTACCCCCTTCGCGTAGACAAAATTAAATTTCTCAAATTCTACTTTTATACCTTTATGTAGCACTTGGCGATAAGCATGCAACCACAATTTAAACTAAAGGGGCATTCAATATAGAGCATGCTTTCGCCACGCCAGGCAGTCTTTTTTAGTTCTTAACTCCATTGCGCACTTGTACTCCAATGTATTTTCTTCAAAATGTAATGAATTCTTCCTTGGGTCATACCCAACACGGCCACCAGGTTTAGTTAAAATTGGTCCAATGGTTTTCGCGTAATGTCGCTCACAAAAAAAAATAAACCATTAAAATATTTGAGATTTACTTAACATACCGATTATTCTAAAAGTACTACGGTACTGTGTACTTGTACTTTAATGTACTTTAACCAAAATGTTATAGATTCATCCTTCGATCACACCCAGCATGAAAACCATGTTTGGTCCAAATCGGTACAGTATTTTTAGTGTAAAGTTGCTCAAATAAAACAAACAAACAAACAAAAAGACAGGGGTAAATACATATATTTCATTAAGGATAATTGTCACCTATGGAATCCTATAACTTTCCCCAATCAAATTTTCATCTCTGTAAAGTAGATCCGAAGGACATGTTCTTCAAAAGGAGGTACAATTTATATTTGGATAAAAAGTTTGACAGCTAAGTGGAGTAAAATAAAAAGAAAATAAATAATTTTGGGTATTAGTATTGAAATAATTTTGATTCTTGTTCGCATCATTAATTGTTTAACTTTTTCTCCTTTTATTTTCATTAATATACTCTCTCTCTCTCTCTCTCTCTCTCTCTCTCTCTCTCTCTCTCTCTCTCTCTCTCTCTCTCTCTCTCTCTCTCTCTCTCTCTCTCTCTCTCCTCTCTCTCTCTCTCTCTCTCTCAACTGTACCTATATACAGTATCAGCTTAATCCTCTGTTTTCTTTCAGTTCTTTCTTTCGTGTTTACCATAACTTTAATCGTCACTTCAACCACATTATTTATATCCCTCCATTAACGTATTTTCTTGGCCATTTACTTCTTTCTCTTCAAAGTTGGTCAGTCTTTAACGTAGTAAAGGGGTTAACTATCGTTCCCTTAGTTTAATTTTCCTCCTAAATTTACTTATTTTTCTCCTCAAATTTTGTTATTCTTTAACTATCGTTCCGTTTATTTTTTTTTTTTCTAAGCTTACTTTTTTCTCTTCCTTCTGAAACATCTGGTACCTCACCTTAATGTGAGGCCTTTTCTCGCTCATGCTTGCGAATAGTTGTTAACATTTTCCTTCATTTTCATGTCCATGAAAGTTGGTTCTATTAACTATCATATCTTGTTATAATTCATTCAGTCACAGTTTTCCTTTTCTCGTCCTTTCCAACTTTTTTCATGATTATTTTGCCATTTTTTTCCATTATTTTATCCTCTTTTATCCATAAAGCAAATGTTCCACGTCTTCTCTCACCTCTTCCCCTTTTCATCCTAATCCCTATCACCTACCTCATCGTTCCTCCTACTCTATACTTTACTTGCATTCTTTCTGCTCCTCTTTATTGCTCTCCTACCTTCCCTACAAGTGAATGTCTCATCTCTTCCTCATCTCAAAAACCGGGTACTAAACACAGGACTGAAGCTTAACGTCGTAGGAGCACGGTTTGCTGGCTCCTTATTTCCTTTAGGTAATGACCGTGTTCCGGAGTTGAGAAGGGGGGCGGGGGAGGGAAGTGCCACAGGTGAGAGTGAAACAGAACCATTCTCGGCGTTGCAAAGTTAGAGCCATCTTGTATTGTTGTTCCTGCTGGTATTGTTTGCATCAGTTCCTTCAGGTTTTTATCATCTCCTCATGGCTTTCATCAATTCATTATGGTTTTCATTGACTCATTATGGTTTTCATCAACTCCTCATGGCTTTCATCAACTCGTTGTGGCTTTCATCGACTCATTATGGTTTTCATCAACTCATAGGGATTTTCTTAAATTCGTCATTTTTACAATTCATCGCGGTTTTCATCACCTCGCCATGGTTTTTATAAAACCACATTGGTTTTCATCAACTCATCATGATTTCCATCAACTCTTCATGGTTTTCATAAACTTGTCATGGTTTACTTCAGCTCGTCATGGTTTCAACATCTTGTCATGGCTTGCGTCATGTGTGCATGATTTTCATCAATTCGTCATGGTTTTCATCAACTCGCCATGGTTTTTATCTACTGTAAACATATTTTTTTTTATGAAACCACATTGGTTTTCATCAAATCATCATGATTTTTATCAACTCTTCATGGTTTTCATAAACTTATCATGGTTTCATCAACTCGCCATGGTTTTCATCATCTCCTCGTGGTTTTCATAAACACCTAGCGGATTTTCATCAACTCTTCATGGTTTTCATAAACTCATCATGGTTTACTTCAGCTCGTCATCGTTTTCATAATCGCATCAT
>NC_090745.1:12045462-12067962 GCF_036898095.1 Palaemon carinicauda
TTAACAAATACGGTTGTGACAGCCTATTTGAATCGTTCATGTCTGACGACCTTCTGAACTGGGGTTCGAGACAGGCTCAAGCTGGATAATTTCTTTCAGTGTTTACCTTACCATCCTCGTGAGTTAAGAATGGGGAGTTTGGGAGAGCTTATAGGACTTCTTGCTGAGTCATCAGAGGCCAATGCCTAGCCTTCCCTGGTCCTAGTTTGGGTGGAAAGATCTTAGGAGCTGATCCTATGTATATATGGTCTGTCTTTAGGGCATTGTCACTGTCCCTTGCCTCTACCATTCATGAGAGACCTTTAAACCTCCCAACGATGACCTATTTGCTAACACTGAAACGGACGTATTCAGGAAAACCTTTAATGAGTCAGGTACACTGATGATATTATATTGGACTTGGTTGCACAACAGATATGCTTGAGGTTTCACTCTCCACACCATTCCCAGATCTAACGATAAAAAGATGAAAGGTTTTTCTTATAGCAAGGCAATCTACATCAGAAGATGAAAGAACACTTAAGGCATATCCTGTTTGTTCTTGTCTTCATTTGGGTACATTTCATTCACAGCAGTTGGGAAATAATATTCGAAAGCTCAGAGGCAAGATTACTTCTTCTCCTCAAGAGATACTTCTGAAATTACAAGAAACTCATCATCATCATCATCATCATCATCTCCTCCTACGCCTATGGACGCAAGGGACCTCTGTTTGATATCGGCAGTCGTCTCTATCTTGAGCTTTTAAATCAATATTACTCTATTCATTAGCTCCCACTTTATCTTGAGCTTTTAAATCAATACTACTCCATTCATCATCTCCAATTTCATGCTTCATAGTCCTCAGCCATATAGGCCTGGGACTTCCAACTCTTCTAGTGCCTTGTGGAGCCCAGTTAGAAGTTTGGTGAACTAATGTCTCTTGGGGAGTGTGAAGAAGCTAGGTCAAAATTATTCATGTATCTTAAACCCCAGAAATTATTATGACAACTTAGTAACTCCACACATGATGTAGGCCCTATGTTAATGTATGAAGGACGAAACTTGCATTTAATTCCCGGTACATCAATCACTAATGTAATTTCGGTTCAGTGGGTAAGTGAAATTATTATTATCTTTAAAATTATTATCATCATCTTTAAAATCATTACTATTATTAAAATCATTACTATAATTAAAACTATTACTATCAAAATTATCAAAATTATAACTAGTATTAAAATTATCATCATTATTATCAAAATTATCAAAATTATAATTAACATTAAAATCATTAATATTGCTATTAAAATTATAAAAATTATTATATTAAAATTATTATTATGAAAATTATTAAAATTGTCATCATTATTAAAATTATTGAAATTATTATTAAAATTATTAAAATTATTATTATTATTATTAAAATAACTAAAATAATTATTAAAATTAATTATTATTATTATTATCATTAGTACCACTATTATTACTATTACTAGTGTACGCGACCCTTCAGAAACGACTGCTAAATATCTAGATAAAATCATATATGAACGCACACGCACAAGAATTCCACCCTTCCCTCCCTGTCCCCCTTTCCTAACTACAACCCCTCTCACCAGGGTATGACTGCTCCACTCACCCCTATCCGAGAGGGAAGAGACCAAGTAGTTATACGTCTGGCAATGCCTCTAAGCATGACGGGGAAAAAATATGTATAAATCAGATACTTGCTCTTATTACATAGGAGATATTCATAGTTGTCAACGGACATAAATTGATAGTTCTGAAGTTTGAAAAACTCTCATTGGTATAGGTCTATCTCCTTTAAAAGTCTTTTGTGCGGCTCTAAGCTTAGTAAACAGACTTTAGGAAATGCTAATGATGGATGGAAATGTAATCGGAGTGAAAATTACTTATGATTCCATTAAGCCAAAAAGAAAATATCAATCAACAAGGAAACCAGAAAAAAAACAGATGTCAGTGGTAAAAAAATGTAGGAATTACTATACTATGAAAAAATGGATGTCATCACCGAGTGTAATGGTTTGAACAGCAAGGAAGATATGTCAAATAAGATTCTCTCTCTCTCTCTCTCTCTCTCTCTCCTCTCTCTCTCTCTCTCCTCTCCTCTCCTCTCTTCTCTCTCTCTCTCCTCTCTCTCTCTCTCTCGTGGGGTAATACAATTCCAATAAGAAGTGGTTAAGTGGCTTACCAAGTAGTGAATATTACCGGGTGTTTCGTACCATGATGCAACCTTTATCAGCTTACGTAAAAGATCCCTTTCATAATTTGCAACTCGAAACTAAGGACATCCACGAAGCCTTTCAGTGATAACGCACTACGTCATTCTAATAACGCAGAAAATATTACAAATTTATAATAAAGAGCAAGTGTCTGGTTATATATATATATATATATATATATATATATATATATATATATATAATATATATATATATATATATATATATATATTTATTTATATATATATTCACCTTATATATATATACATATATATATATATATATATATATATATATATATATATTCACCTTATATATATATATATATATATATATATATATATATATATATATATATATATATATATATGTTTATATATATATATATATATATATATATATATATATATATATATATATATATGTGTGTGTGTGTGTGTTTGTGTTTGTAAATATCAACCACAATGGCATTTATTACCGAATTCTATCTTGGGAATATATATCCACTAGAATTCATTTATGGTAATAGCTTCTGGCTGGGCAGAGATTCGAACCCCTGCCTATTCATCCGAAACCATGCCGGCAAGGACTCTACCAACTGAGCTATCAAGAGAGATATAAGTTTATGATAAGCTGAATTGTGAGTTTGCAACACGTGGTTATTTATGATGAATATATAACACTAACACTCGTGATTTCAATCAATGTAAATATTAACCACAATGGCATTTAATACCCTTCACTCTAATCCTCAAAAACACCGCGAATTTACTTATGATTTCTAACGAACCGTGAGCGGGACTTGACCTCGGATTCTCCTGAATATATACTAGTTGCAGACGTCCAACTCCACCACCACTTCCGGCGGAACTGTTAAATGATCGAATTATCTGAAATAACTCCAAGTTACAGATGTTGCGATACATTAAAAAATAACATTACGGATGCTCTCAGATTTGAGTCTCTCTCTCTCTCTCTCTCTCTCTCCTCTCATCTCCTCTCTCTCTCCTCTCTCTCTCTCTCTCTCTCTCTCTCTCTCTCATAAAAATTCAGCATTATATAAGGTATGGAAAAAACAATAAGCTTCATTATATTAACAAGTTACTATAAGGGTATTGAAGTTAACATGTTGAGGTAAATTAAGGTCTAATGAAAGACCATAATTCCCTTTTATCGAAAAAAAACTAAAAATTCAATCAATGACGTCATTCAGTTACTAATATACGAGAAAGAAGCTTGATTAACATCACTAAACAGCGGAGAAGAAAGCTGAGGGATCCCAGATAAGAAAATAGCCGACATATCAAGTTACTCGTAACATACAACAACTACCTCATAATTTCACCCAGGTAACTCTCAGAACAAAGTGATACACAAACAAAAGCTGCCATAAAAAATCGCTTTGAAGATTAAAAACTTCTTCAAATCCGATTAGAAAATCTTTATTTCATTTATACAAAACGTTGCTAGGAACTGAAAATAACTTGAAGGGACCCCAAAAACCTCCTCTCTCTCTCTCTCTCTCTCTCCTCTCTCCTCTCTCCCTCTCTCTCTCTCTCTCTCTCTCTCTCTCTCTCTCTCTCTCTCTCTCCAATATGTACGTGGGCGTTCCATAGCCCCAGTCAGTGGATTAACTTTACCTGGAATTTACCAATAGATTCCCAATATTTTCCAACTCAACACCTGGAATCTGGAGGCAATTTTAATATGTTTTCAGTAAACTCAACGTTGTCTAAATGTAGAAACGTTGAAATGCAATATTTTCTTCTTTTGAGAGAGAGAGAGAGAGAGAGAGAGAGAGAGAGAGAGAGAGAGAGAGAGAGAGAGAGACTTAATCACTTCTCGATATTCAAAGAACATTAACTGAACTAATAGTGATTGATTATATATCAATATGACCTATTTGTGGGTATTCTTGAAATAAGAATAAAAGGTGCACAATAAAAGTCAGATTTTTTTTTAATACTAACACTGATACTAATAAATATAAAAAACAATAATTTTGTTGGTCAATACTTTCTCTGAAGCTTATAAAAACTTACAGTGAAACTCGTACAAACTAGAAAGAACAAATCTATTCAGACGATTCGTTTAATATTGCCTTTTATTATTTAACAAAAATACTAATTTCTTTATGATGATAAAATAAAAAGTTTATTAGATATGTCTTAAAATATGGACTGTTTTTCCTCTAGCCAATATTATATCAGTGATGACTGGAATTTCGAACGCCGTACAAACAGCAAATATTGAATAGGATGAGCAATGAGGTTTCAAATATGTCCTCCATTTGGTTCCAGGAAAATTGCTATTCGGGCAGAAAGAGCAAAGAAAAAGAAGGCCAGACACAAACCCCAAATGGTTACTTAGGAGACAAACAATCCTATATTTCCTCAAGTGCTGGCGACACAACATTCAGTTTCATGGCAATTCAAAAAATACTCATTAATTGAAATGGATTTGAACTGAGGCCATATAGAAACTGGAGCGATCAAGGCAGAAGTTGCAATGCTTCAGTTTGCTTCGTTAGTAAAACAAAAGGAAAAAACTGGATTAAATTTCCGATAGAGGCAATATGAACATGAACATGGACTGATACAATGGATTCTTGTCAGTTAACCTCACTAGTGAATAAATAACTGGGTAACTGGTCAGTTGTAGTAAGTCACAACCATTTGAATATAAGAGGAAGTACAATACCATATACATATAAAACAACAACAACAACCAATGCAACCGTTTCTAGTCCACTTTAAAACAAAAGCCTCAGACATGTCCTTACTCATGTTAGAGGCTTTGCCACTTTCATCACTACTCTGACCACCGTGGATTTGTGATGGTGGAGACTTTCGTCTGTTCGCTCAAAGCAACCCAACCTAGTATGGGTAACCCTGACTAGTACAGCTTTGCTGATCATGGCGATGCATAAACGCTTTCACCACGTATAAGGTATCCCCACTCAGATACTTTATGATGAATAAACAATATCCGAGTGGCGTCAAAATATCGAACACAGCATCTCTGGAAGTGAGATCCAGATAGTTTTATGGATAAGAGGAAAACTGCATTTACGTGGATCCATTCGTTATTTGGTGCCGACACTGAGTTTCGAATCACTTTTTAAGTGACTTTTCATCAGGACTACATTGGTTGAGCGATGGAATTGTGCATTCATATGAAGATTATGGTGGAGAAGAGGAAAAAGTTTAAGATCAATTTTGAAATACATAATTATAAATGCTTCAGTACTCCTTGCAGAACCATGGGCTGTCAGTCTGACTTCACCATTATGATTTTTTTGCTCCCTAATAGAACCTATCATTCTGTCCATGGACCAACAAGCCATTTCCAAATTTAAAAAACTATACTAAAGCACTCTTTCAGAGGTGGTTTTAAGACACCTCTATACTAACCCTCAGACAATTCTTAGAAAAGCATTTTAACATTGAACTGCATAAATTATAAGCACAAAGCCGGGCAATAAGTTTCCTTTAAGACCATGAACTCTGGCTGGAGGAATTTGTGGCCAGAAGCTGTAAGTGAAAGAGACTAAGGGTTTGAGGATGTGTCTGCTTTGAATAGCATTGATTAACGGGTAGAGTTCTCTTGCTTGGGGGCACACTCGGCACACTATTCTATCTTACTTCTCTTCTACTTGTTTTTTGAACTCTCAATAGTTTATATATGAAATCTTTACTTTAATAGTTACTGTTCTTGAAATATTTTATTTTAATAGTTAATTACTTCTCTTGTAGTTTACTTATTTCCTTATTCATTTTCCTCACTGGGCTATTTTCCTTGAGGAGCCCTTGGGCTTACAGCATCTTACTTTTCCAAATAGGATTGTAATTTAGCAAGTAATAATAATAATAATAATAATAATAATAATAATAATAATAATAATAATAATAATAATATGTGGAGATGGATGCACTCTTCTGCAAAGGATGAAGAGATGGAGAAAGTCCCTACTTCCCTTAATAAAGAAATTTGTGCAAAACGGATGGAAGTTCAAAGTTTTGCATAAAAGTGTCAGCCCCACAAAGCCTTAACAAACCATGAGTAGTGTGCAGAATTACCATAAATTGTTACACTTCGAGATCATTTATAAAGAGCCGCAACCCCCCCCCCCCCCCCCCCAAAAAAAAAAAAAAAAAAAAAAAAAAAAAAAAAAAAAAAAAAAAACTTCAATGAGCAAGTTTTTAATGAAACCCAAAGCTGGCGAGGTAAACTCAGTCCTAATAATGACCAAAAGCATAAAGAAAAAACCAAGAATTGGAGTTTCCTTTAGTTTCAATGGAAGGGGACTCTCCCAACTGATAAAATTTCTCCCCCTCCCCTCTCTCTAAGGTCAAGCGATGTTAATATTTTTTTCATTCTTAATTCATTTATGTATTTATTTAAATTTAGGTATTTATTTCTGTAATAAGTAGTGTCTAAATTATTGCATACATCCCCTTTTATATATAATATGACAAATAAAAGTTATTATACTGGGGAATGAATTATTTCCTTTCCTTCTGGATTCTGCAACCAATTTCCGACAGATTACAACATAATACTGAACCTGTATTTCATAATGTTAGAGTATCAGTGTTGCACTGCTTTCATTTCGAACCAGATGGGATCATCGGAACATGAAGCTTTCTAAATTCTTAAATACAACTAAATCATAAAAAAAAATCAACAAACAAGCTTTATGATAAACAATTCGCATAAACATACAAAGGGAAGCCACTTACAGATTGCAGGCTTTGACCGTTTTTTTTTTTTTTCGGGTGGCACTTGAATAAAACATAATAAACGACATAGGAATTTCAACATTGAATCATTTCCACTTCTCATCATAACAATTAATCCCTGAAAGTTTCACTACTCAGTGAGTAAAATTGTGGCCGGGAAGTTGTTCACAGACAAACAGAAAAACTTACAAACGGGGCGATAAACATAATCTCTTCTCAATCCATCTTTCAAAGTAAATTAAAGTAAATTACAATTACATTCACTTACGGTCTGTCAACGCAAGAGCCCGTGTCTTGCATAAGACAAAGCAATCTTTACAGAACAGAACAACTCTTCCCAACTTCGCTGACGAAGGTAATGAAAAGGTGAGGAAGAATTGTGGAGAATTCTCCGACTACCTTATACTTTACCGCATCTCTCCCTCAGAGACAAGTATATCACCATTAAAGGAGAGAAGGTCTAAGAACAGACACTTCCGAAAAGATCAACCCTCTTATGTACCTCGGTCCTATTGATCTCTACTCTGCAAAAGATGAGAAAAAAAAATCATATCGGAGGACACGGGAGGGAATGAACGTATAAATGGTGACTTGTATAAAACAAACAATAAGATTGACACATATTCTAGAAAGGGGACCGTAAATTAAAAGTGAAAATAAATAACAAAGGGGAGGTAGGAACCAAAAGGTTTAAAATTGAAGTTTGAGCAGGAAACTGCGAAAGAATTCTCCAGCAGCTGAGAGGAGGAAGTTTAACCAACAGACTGTTCTGACATGTTTGAGTAACAAAGAATTACTGGCTGTGTAAAGTTAAGATGGGAGGATTATAATGTTCTGCAGAGGAACAAAGGTCTCACATGGTTTGGTGAAAGCAGCAAGGGAACGTATATGCACACAAAGGGAGAATACAAGAACCCGAAGAAGGCAAAGGATTGGCTAACGAAGAGGGATATAAGTATTTGAACATGTGGTAAATTTGAAAAATGATATTATGAAGCAAAATTCTATCATAGACCAAATATGTCACTAGATGGTATTCAGCAAAATGTTAATGTTGTAAAATAGATATTAAAAAGAAAGATGGAAAATAAAAAAATAAAAATAAGACAAAAGTCCACATTGAACAATAAAAGAGACTAATGGTAGGAGAAGCAAATGCAAAATTAGTTAATTATTGGAAAATATAAGAATGAAAATAAAATAAAATGCAGTGTGGAATTAAGAACAGATGATAGATCATGAAAATCAGATGGAAAACTGAATGATATAACGTAAAAATAGTTATATACAATATTTCAGCAGTATTAAGTGAATATTGTGTTTTATTCATGAAGGAAAAAATTCTAAAAAATCATTTGAGATGCCAGTAAACACTTGGGATAAAATACAGAACTGTCTGAGAAGATTAAAATAAAAGAAAGAAGGTTGGAAGCCTGAGATCTAAATGTTAGAATATGTCTAGGAAATTGCAAAAATTTCATCATAAAGAGTTAAGAGGCAGGAGAAAAACTAGATAGCAGGAAATAAAAGAAGACGGATAACAATAATACTTTAAATATATCTCACTAAATATGATGGTAATGAAAGAGGAAATTGGAAAACATATACGAACACCTGAATAAGGTAATTCACTAGTGGAGACAAAATATTTTTTCTTTAATTTTCCATATTGTGTACAAAAATGTATTATTAAAAGAATCCTTATAGTATGAGATTATAGTATGTGGTAGCTTATCGGGAACCTCCTTTCCTGGCAATCTGTTGGACGGAAGTTCGAAAACTCCTAAAACGTGATAGTTTCTAGTATGGTCTACAACCTCACCATCCCTGTCAGCACGGGATAGAGGTGGGGGAGGGTTAGGAGTATAGTCAGTCTCTAGGGCATTATCCTATATCTTGATTGTACCATTCACTAGTAACCTTTAAACATTTAAAGGTTTCAACTTAGGGAAAAGTGTGACATACATAAAAATTTCGAAATTGTACAAAATCCAAACGAAAATAAAATATATAATGAGAAAACGATGATGTTTTTTTTTCAAGAGTATGGCGATAGCATCCATTCCACTTGGAACTATTACAACCCTTGTAAAGGCAGAATAAAGAGTTTGTTGTGAAGACGCGCCTTGAACATGATGGCCAACGACAACCGCCAACGTGAGCGGCACCACTTCCAACCAATGGGACACTGCTCATGCAAAGTGGCACCGCTTCCTACCACTGGGACACCGCTCATGCAAAGTGGCCTCGCTTCCAACCATTGAGACACAGCACATGCAAAGTGGCACCGCTTCCAACCAGCGGAACACTGCTCATGCATAATGGCACCACTTCCAACCACTGGGACACCGCTCATGCAAAGTGGCACCGCTTCCAACCAGCGGAACACCGCTCATGCATAGTGGCACCCCTTCCAACCAGCGGAACACCGCTCATGCATAGCGGCACCGCTTCCAACCACTGGGAGACCGCTCATGCAAAGAGGCACCGCTTCCAACCAGTGGGACATCGCTCATGCAAAGCGGCACTGCTTCCAACAACTGGGACACCGCTCATGTAAAGTGGCACTGCTTCCAACCACTGGGACACCTCTCATGCAAAGTGGCACTGCTTCCAACTAGTGGGACACCGCTTCCAACCAGTGGGACACCGCTTCCAACCAGTGGGACACCACTCATGCAAAGTGGCACCGCTTCCAACCAATGGGACATCACTCATGCAAAGCGGCACCGCTTCCAGCCAGTGGGACACCGCTCATGCAAAGTGGCACCGCTTCCAACCACTGGGACACCGCTCATGCAAAGCGCCACTGCTTCTAACCACTGGGACACCGCTCATGCAAAGTGGCACTGCTTCAAGCCACTAGGACATCGCTCATGCAAAGTGGCACCGCTTCCAACCACTGGGACACCGCTCATGCAGAGCGGCACCACTTCCAACCACTGGGACACCGCTCATGGAGAGCGGCACTGCTTCCAACCAGTGGGAAACCGCTCATGCAAAGTGGCACCGCTTTTAACCACTGGGACACCGGTCATGCAAAGTGGCACCACTTCCAGCCACTGGGACACCGCCCATGCAAAGTGGCACTGCTTCCAACCACTGGGACACCGGTCACGCAAAGCGCCACCGTTTCCAACCACTGGGACACCGCTTATGCAAAGTAGCACCAATTCCATCCAGTGGGACACCGCTCATACAAAGCGGCACCGCTTCCAACCACTGGGACACCACTAATGCAAAGTGACACCGCTTCCAACCACTGGGACACCACTCATGCAAAGTGGCGCCGCTTCCAACCAGTGGGACACCGCTCATGCAATGCGGCACTCCTTCCAACAACTGGGACACCGCTCATGCAAAGTGGCACTGCTTCCAAACACTGGGACACCGCTCATGAAAAGTGGCATCACTTCCAACCACTGGGACACCGCTTCCAACCAGTGGGACACCGCTCATGCAAAGCGGCACCGTTTCCAACCAGTGAGACACCACTCATGCAAAGTGGCACCGCTTCCAACCACTGGGACACCACTCATGCAAAGCGGCACCGCTTCCAACCAGTGGGACACCGCTCATGCAAAGTGGCACCGCTTCCAACCACTGGGACACCGCTCATGCAAAGCGCCCCAGCTTCCAACCACTGGGACACCACTCATGCAAAGTGGCACCGCTTCATGCCACTAGGACATCGCTCATGCAAAGTGGCACCGCTTCCAACCACTGGGACACCGCTCATGCAAAGCGGCACCACTTCCAACCACTGAGACACCGCTCATGCAAAGCAGCACTGCTTCCAACCTGTGGGAAACCGCTCATGCAAAGTGGCACCGCTTACAACCAGTAGGACACCGGTCATGCAAAATGGCACCGCTCCCAACCACTGGAACGCCGCGCATGCAAAGTGGCACCGCTTCCAACCACTGGGGCACCGCTTCCAACCACTGGGACACCGCTCATGCAAAGTGGCACCACTTCCAACCACTGGGACACCGCTCATGCAAAGTAGCACCGCTTCCAACCACTGAGACACCGCTCATGCAAAGCGTCACCGCTTCCAATCACTGGGACACCGCTAATGCAAAGTGACACCGCTTCCAACCACTGGGACATCGCTCATGCAAAGTGGCACCACTTCCAACCACTGGGACACTGCTCACGCAAGGCAGCACCGCTTCCAACCACTGGGACACCGCTCATGCAAAGTGGCACCACTCCCAACCACTGGGACACAGCTCGTGCAAAGTGGCACTGCTTCCAACCATCGAAACACCGCTCATGCAAAACTGCACCACTTCCAACCAGCGGGACACCACTCATGCAAAGTGGCACCGCTTCCAACCACTGGAACACCGCTCATGCAAAGCCATACCGCTTCCAACCACTGAGACACCGCTCATGCAGAGCGCCACCGCTCATGCAGAGCACCACCGCTTCCAACCACTGAAACACAGCTCATGCAAAGCGGCACCGCTTCCAACCAGGGGGACACCACTCATGCAAAGCGGCACTGCTTCCAATCAGTGAGACACCGCTCATGCAAAGTGGCTCCGCTTCCAACCACTAGGACACCGCTCATGCAAAGCGCCACTGCTTCCAACCACTAGGACATCGCTCATGCAAAATGGCACCGCTTCCAACCACTGGGACACCGCTCATAAAAAACGGCACCACTTCCAACCACTGGGACACCGCTCATGCAAAGCGGCACTGCTTCCAACCAGTGAGAAACCGCTCATGCAAAGTGGCACCGCTTCCAACCACTGGGACACCGCTCATGCTAAGTGGCACCGCTTCCAACCACTGGGACGCCGCTCATGCCAAGTGGCACCGCTTCCAACCACTGGGACACCGGTCACGCAAAGCGGTACCGCTTCCAACCACTGGGATACCAGTCACGCAAAGCGGCACTGTTTCCAACCACTGGGACACCGCTCATGCAAAGTGGCACCGCTTCCAACCACTGGGACGCCGCTCATGCAAAGTGGCACCGCTTCCAACCACTGGTACACCGCTCATGCAAAGCGGCACCGCTGAATATTTGGGAAAATAACGTCAAAAGTAGCTATCACTTTCCTGTAAAATAAAGAGGAATCCTTCTTTTAGTTATGAAAGAAGTCATTATTTGGTTATAACTAAAACTACAGAATTTAACTAAACAGATGAATACTGGATATAAAAGAGCAAATCGAATCAGATACATCATATACGGTATATATCTTTTATTTTCCAGCAATAGCAAAATTCGAAGGAAAGGGACAAAAATTCAAAAGGTGGTCGGATAAGCGAGTGAAAATGAAGCCCTCTGAAGACGGACAGCTCTTCCAGCTCGTTGAGTGTTGTTCTTTTGGCGAGCCGCAATTTCTTTGGCAGACTCTCTAACACCAATTTAGGTTATAAATGTCCATGGAGAAGGAGAAAATGTCAAGGATGGGGATGGAAAATATGATGGAAGAAAGAAAACCAAGAGAAAGGTAGAGAAACAGGTCTCAAGAGAGTTTGGCAACATAGATGGCGATGCTAAGCATAATCCCGTGGAGCCATCCAGCCAATCAGTCTGTCAGTCAGACGAGGAGAAACAGAAGAATATTTCATTATTAAATGCCTCAGGTCTCTCTCTCTCTCTCTCTCTCTCTCTCTCTCTCTCTCTCTCTCTCTCTCTCTCTCTAAATGCCAGTTCATATTCTAATGTTGATGTTTTTTGGAAATACTGTAATATTGATATATGGGAAGATAAAGACTGAGAACTAACTATATATCATCAATTAGTGATATATATTTATAATTTTAGGAGTTAAATCCAAGGGCAAGGTCTTATTGGTCCAAGATTTCTGTGTCTTTAGACCAACTTTATACAAATGAGATCAAAGATAAATTAAAAAATAAAGATCTTCAATAGCCTCAAAGTTGAAAAATACGCAGATAGAAAGAAAATAATATATTCAAAAATAGAAAATATAACAAATATGTAAAAAATATCACCCAAAATGTGTTTGTAAATTACACACTTTACCTGTGTAGTAAGGAAAAATTTCTGTTATTATATCCTATCTCCAGAAAGTCTCCCACATCCATAAATACCTTAAAAGCCTAATCAGAAACCACTCTCTCCCACAAATTGCTGAACTTACGGGTTGTATAGTTAGGAAAGGGGGAGGGGGTGGGAAGGGTTGAATGTGTGCGTGTGTGTTCATATCTGTAGAAATATTTAGCTGTCACTTTTGACGAATCGCGTGCACAGGCATTGCATATTCACAAACGAGTACACACACATTTACAATTGAATAAAATGTCAAACTAATCCGGTAGGTTTAAAGAGCGCATACTCCACGTGGAGCTAAATTAAACCTGAAAATGAAGCTGAAAATTAAAAGCTTTTGAAATTCGTTTAGTATTAAATTGTTGGATATCTTAGGAGAATCCTTATTGTTGATATTGATGAAGGAGACATATCCAAACCGCTATATATAGTTCAAGGGAATTATGTAAAACTTATAAGAAAAACCTAAAGGACTTCTAGAGGTTATATACTTCTTTAATATGAGCACCGATTAAAATTTGTTCTAAGGAAGAATATGAAAAAGGCAATTTTTGCAATACAATTAAAAGGTATTAGTTGAGTTTAATCACGGAGTATTTTTTGAAAATTTACACATTTGTACACAGATGACTTAATTATTTATTGAGATTCTAATGAAATGCATTTTCATTTTCAATTGAAATAAATATCGGGAAAATTAACTGATAAAACCCTATAACAATAACAGTTTTAAAACAATATTGAAGCTATTAATAATATCATAAAAGAACAAGCTCAATAAAAATACGGTAATGAATTAACAAAACATAATTTATCCAAATTGAAAAAAATAAAAAAATAAAAAATATCGCTTCAAAGTTGAAATTGCAGTGAATACATAATTACATAATCTAAACCTTTTAGCAACAGCCTAAGCAAATACCGACGTATGAGCGAATTTCAATTTCAAAACAAAATAAATTCTGTTGGAAAATATTAAGTAATTAAAACCAAAGTTACATAAGAGTTGATAAACTACATTTAATTTTCTTACATTGGTTTCATACCGAGAGCTGTTGGATCAATATATATATATATATATATATATATATATATATATATATATATATATATATATATATATATATATATGTGTGTGTGTGTGTGTGTGTGCGTGTGTGTGTGTGTGCGTGTGTGCGTGTGTGTGTTACGTTATTTAGGAATAAATTAACACACCAGCGCCTATCACAACAACACACCTATCTTAAATCAACATTAGTATAGTTGCGCAATAAGTAAAAAAATAAATCATTGATCATAATAAGTCAAAAACAAAATGATGAATAAACTCTATCATACGCGGAGAATACTCGAAAAATTATTGTCTTTTTCGGGAAAAATAAAACATCGATGTCAAAAATATTAACCGAGGACTATTAATTCCCAATCGATAACCATAATACATTAATCAATAATTAGGAGGACGCCTTTGATAGAAGGCATTGTAGAGGGCGCATCCGGCAACCGACCCCTTAATGTAAGGATAAAGGTGGGGAAGATTCATTGATTGATTTGGAGTATTCTGGCATCCTGACATCGAAGGTCATTGACGCCGATATTATTTATGATTAAAGAATAAAAGGAAATTAATTTTAAAACAATAAAAGAGAAGATGTCCTCAAAAAAATTATATTGCTTCAGAAGAAGAATAAATTACGCTTAAACCTTACATATAACAACATTCCTCACTTCAAGATAAACATTTCAAGGAGTAGAATATTAATGTAATACAAAATAAAATTACCATGAAAAAAAAATCACGATTGCGTCAATGAAATGCGCAATGGATAACCTTGAAATCGTACCTGCCCTATGTAGCAAATCACCAATATATTATTGTTTACTCAACAAACAGTTTGAAATGATCATCCAGTCAATCTAATCACTAAGCGGTCTTCTGAACTTTATTAATCAGAGCAAATCTAAAATGAAACCATTGAAATGAGAGTCAAACAGCAATAAAACATAAAACCACTTACCTTTTGAGGAGGCAGACCTGGAAAAAAAGAAGATAAAAATCAGTTGGGTTCAGATATAACAGACAAGTGATCTTAAGACGTACTATTGTTATTCAAAAATCCTTAGTAATGACTACTCCATTGTTCTCCCATTGTTGTAATTCTAAAAAAAATTTGTCTTTAATATTTGTATTACAAACATTTTAAATATAGAAAGGCAAATAAAATTGGTTTTCCATAGGTTAATGAGTATGTGACAAGTGTCATTATTATTATTAACATCAAAGATAAACCCTGCCTCTCGGTAGCGTTACTGTTATTATTACCATTATTATTACTTGCTAAGCTACATCCATAGTTGGAAAAGCAGGATGCTATAAGACCTAGGGATCCAACAGGGAAAATAGCCCAGCGAGGAAAGGAACTAAAAACAAATAGGAGTGTGCCTGAGTGTACCTTCAGGAGAACTCTTTAACCCAAGACAGAGGGAGACCATAGTACAGAGGCCATAGTACAGAGGCTGTGTCACTACACAAGACTAGAGAACAATGGTTTGATTTCGGAGTGTCCTTCTCATAGAAGAGCTGCTTACCATAACTAAAGAGTCTCTGCTACCATTACCCAGAAGATAGTAGCCACTGATCAACTGCAGTGCAGTAGTTGACCTTTTAAGTGAAAAGTTTTTCGTCTATTTAAGTGTTGCCTTGTGTACGACGAAAGAGGAGTGTGTACACAGAATAGGCTACACTTTTCGGTGTATGTGTAGGCAATGGAAAAATAAACTGTAGCCAGAGAGGGATCAAATATTGCACTATGTGGCCAGTGAAAAGACCCAAGAACTCTCTTGAGGTAGTATCTAACCGGTAGCTGGTGCTTTGGCTAACCTACTGCATGTATTTTTCTTTAGGAGTTTCCTCTCTGTAGGATTGGATTTATGAATTTGGGCCTGGAAGGCTCTTCAGTACTAATGTGCAACTAGAGAAAACACCGTAGCTTCCAATAGAAGTAAAATATCAATTTTGCAAAAATCTTTAAGTAATGTCTTTGATGGACTCGGACAGGATTACTCACCACTTTCCCTCGTTATTGGCATGGAAGGGAGAACAGCGGCCCTTTCCTTAAATTGTATGAATATTTAATTTTGTCTTATCAAATTGGGGAGAACTTTCTAATGTAAAACATCATTAAAGGAGGTTGATTTTCATTCCCTGCCAGCTACCCCACTACCACGACTCACTGCAATGGAAGGAACCCATTTGTTCAAAGTAGAGGGTTGCAAGTGATGAAGTCATTATGGATTATGCTATAAAACCAATTATAATTATCATTCAAACCCTGACAGCACAGAAAATCAGTCATTAATGCTGTAAATACCCATATCATATCTTTAAAATCATAGTAAATGAAAAACAAAGTATTTTCAAAAGAGGGGGGGCTGGATTAAATTGTTCATTTCACAAAAAGGAAGTTATTTCTCTGACACATTAATAACGACATTTGTTCAACACAATAAATGGTGGATTCCAACCGCAATACATTTAGTGGAAGAATCAGTCCACTGCCTCGTTCAAATCTAGTGTTTAACCCACTACATAAAACACTTCTACATAGATTTACTATCATTATTATTTTAACAAGACAAGATATAACCCTAGTTGTAAAAAACAGGATGTTAAAAGCCTATGGGCTCCAACAGGGAAAATAGACAAGTGCAGAAAGGAAGTAAGGAACCAGATAAAATAACGTCCTTGAGCGTACCCTCAAGCAATTAAACTCTAACTCAAGAAACTGGAAAACCATGGTACATAGACTATGGCACTACCCAAGACTAGAGAACAATGGTTTGATTTTGGAGTGTCCTCCTAAAAGAGCAGTTTAACTAAAGAGTCTCTTCTACCCTTTCCAAGAGGAAAGTAGCCACTGAATAATTACTGTTCAGTAGTTAACCCATTGAGTGGAGAAGATTTTTAAGTTATCATAGTATTGCAAGGTGTATAAGGAAAGAGGATAATGTGTAAAGAATAGGACAGAATATTCGGTGTATTGATAACCAAAGGAAAGAGATGGATCCAATGTAGTATTATCTGGCCAGTCAAAGGACCCAATGACTCTCTAGCAGTAGTATCTCAACAAGTAGTTGGTGCATTGGCCAACCAACTACTTACCATCATAAACGTGCAGTGTGCTCATCAGAGAGGAAACCCCAATAGGAACATTACACACTAACATGATGCGCGCGAGATCGCACGCACACACACACGCACATACACACACACACAAACACGTTCCACATTGTAAAATATCAACATCAAAAATAATACAAGAGGAAATTCATTTCAGATGGTGATAAAAAGGGGCACTGAAACCCCTTCAGAAGAACAAAATTGGGAACAGCAAAATAAATAGAACCTTCTTATTCCTTTGTAACAGACAAGCAGCAATCAGATCAAACTAAACTAAACAAAATGAAGCTTTGCGTAACAGACGTGTCCCTGGTAGACTTGGTTTAATTGCTGAAAAAGTTGACGTAATAATTACATTTGAAAAAAGGTTATATAATACTAGTGTACGCAACCTATCATAAATGACCACTAAATATTTACATAGATAAGGACGCACACGCAATCTCCCCACTCACCAGGCTATGACTAATCCCTCTCCTCCTACCCGAGGGACGGGGAAAGCTCAGCGTGATTAATATGTGTATATATATATATATATATATATATATATATATATATATATATATATATATATATATATATATATATATATATATAGAGAGAGAGAGAGAGAGAGAGAGAGAGAGAGAGAGAGAGAGAGAGACTTGCTTTTCCCTTATCAATAGGAGAGATTTTCAATTAGAGAAATGACGATTAAATCAACTTCATTAAGAAGACTATCCTACATTTTCACTGACTAAGACAGAAGAAAAAAAAGTTACACATGAAACCACATCCCTCCCCTACCCAATGAACACAACCCCTCACCCCCAACACCCCCTTTCTTTCAAAGCAGAAGCCGAGGAATAATTGGGAAGTGCTTCGGGCCACACTATCCGGGATGATATCTGGCCCATCACCAAAACACGAATCCAATTAGTAGTTACTCGCAGTCAGTTCGGTGGATTTTACATCACGAGATTTTTTTTATAAGGTGGAATACTATATATTCTATTTTGAAGTTTTCCTAAGGTATAACTCTGATGATTTTGAATAGTTTACTTTTCAGGTATTCAATAGAAATAGATATTTTATCTATAATAATTCTTATTTTCTTTATTTTTAGGTATTCAATAGAATTAGATACAAAATCTCTAACAATTTTGAATTTCTTTTATTTTTAGGTATTCAATCAAATTAGATACTGTATCTCTAATGATTTATTTTTTATTTTTAGGTATTCAATAGAATTAGATACTGTATCTAATAATTTTGAACAGTTTTAATTTCAGATGTTCAATAAAATAGATATAAACCCGGAAACATCATAATTAGTATCTTTATCAATATCGTATAACTTGAACAGTTATGTTGAACAGGCTGATATAAGTCTCTTTTTAAGGTTTATATATGAAAAATCCGTTTTAATGTTGTTGCAGTTCTTATATATTTTATTTGAATAGTTCATTACTTATATTGTAGTTTATTTCCTTATTTCCTATCCTCACTGGGCTACTTTACTCTTTTGGAGCTCTTAGGTTAGCAACACCCTGCTTTTTCAACTAGGGTTGTAGCTTGGCTAATAATAATAATAATAATAATAATAATAATAATAATAATAATAATAATAATAATCAACTAGGGTTGTAGCTTGGATAATAATAATAATAATAATAATAATAATAATAATAATAATAATAATAATAATAACGATTACACGATGATGTAATTCTACCAGGTCCCAGTAGATAAACTTGCTAAAGATATCCGAATCTGATTGATATAATTCTAAATACATTATTTATAGACTAGTGTACGCGACCCGTTAACCATGACTGCTAAATATTTACTTACTTTAAGGGAACCCTTCACTCTAAAGGACCTCCACATTCATTTTATCATGTTCGTTCGAAAACATTCAACATTTGACATCGCTTATTGCTCGTTTATTGTTAAATCGTCACTATCGAAGCAATCACAGAATAAGTCTTTTCAGTTTCCTCTTGAAAGCCTTAATATCTGCACACACGCGTGCATAATATACCTCTCGGGATACCCCCAACTCTTACCATGGTATGACTACTCCTTCTCCCCTACCCGATGAACGGATAGAGAGACCGAGTAATTATACGTCTATAATCCGGCCAATCTAAGATCAAGGTTGGGGGTGTTTGAGCTGGGGTTACGCCGTTGCCTTGGTGTCTAAATAAACGAGGCAACAGTTATCAGACTTAGGTCAAAGACATTACAGATAAGTAAACACACACTGATACAATGTAAACATAAATAATTTAGCACATTACAGGAAAGTAAACTTGTAATGCATGAGACACTTATAAAGCAATAAAGAAATGTGGCATATTTTACAGAGTTGCGGTTCTGTTCTGTATGGTTGCCCGTGGAATAAGTGCTCATCGTTGTTGAATATATGAGCCGTGTTATGAAAGGACCATTTAGATTATAGCTAACAAGTAAGTTTAAGATATAAGATCACACATGTTACAAGAGTCAGTAGAGATACGATCCGGCAACAGCTTTTTGAATAATTTCCTATAATGGTTGTTACTGCTACTATTAGAGCGACTTGCAGAGAAGGCGCAAGCCATGGGCTCCTGCACTACGGCAACCCGAAAGTGGGAATCCCTGTAATGGTGACAGGCCGCCAGTATAATCTACTCTTAACTTTGTGTTGACACAGACATAACTCTCTCGCATCTACATAGCCAAACCCGAAAACTGCTTTCTACGTCAGCCAGTATTTTAGCAGGAGAAGCAGTACGGAAGAATTCACGATGATACATCAAAGGCAATTCATTGAGCATCCATATTTTGAGACACTATCCCTAGAGTTATTGGGTCCTTTGGCTGACCAGCCAGTACTACTATATTGGATCCTTCTTTCGGGTTATGACTCATTTTCCCTTTGCCTACACATACACGGAATAGTCTCGCCTATTTACATATTCTCTTCTGTCCCCATACACCTGCCAACACTGGGATAACCAAACAAGTCTTCTTCGCTCAAAGGGTTAACTACTGCACTGTAATTGTTCAGTGGCTACTTTCCTCTTGGCAAGGGTAGAAGAGACTTTTGCTATGCTAAGAAGCCCTTCTAGGAGAAGACCACTCCAGAATCAAACCACTGTTCTCTAGTCATGGGTAATGCCATAGCCTCTGTACCATAGTCTTCCACTGTCTTGGGATAAGAGTTCTCTTGCTTGAAGGTACACTCGGGCACACTATTCTATCGTATTTCTCTTTCTCTTGTTTTTTTAGATTTATAGTTTATATATGAAAGATTTATTTTATTGTTGTCACTGTTCTTAAACATTTTATTGTAATTGTTAATTACTTCTCTTGCAGTTTATCCATTTCCTCGTTTCCTTTCCTCACTGGGCTATTTTCCTTGTTGGAACCCTTGGGCTTATAGCATCCTGATTTTCCAACTAGGGTTGTAGGTAAGCGATCAGTGATAATAATAATAATAATAATTCGTTGAAACATCAATGGTGAAAGGTTACTGGTTTCAGTGCCCAGCCAAACTGTAACCTCCCAGTTAACAGCTTAAACTAACTGTTCCAGGCTGGGATCGATCTGTTGCCATGCGAAAGCAAGGCCAACGCGTTACCACTATACAATCATGGAGGCTTAATTATTCAGAACATTCACATACCTAATCAAAATACAATCACATGTAAGACGTTAAAACGCAAAAAACAAAAGAGAACAAACGAACAAGGTAGTCTTGGCTCACTACCAAATCTTCAGTAACAACATACTCCATCTTATTTCTCTTTTTTTTTTTTTTTTTTTTTTTTTAAGTTGATATATGAAAGTTTTATTTTAATGTTTCTACCTCTCTTACACTATTTTATTTCAATTGTTCATTACTTCTCTTGTAGTTTATTTATTTTCTTATTTCTTTACCTCATTGGGCTATTTTACCCTGTTAGAGCCCTTGGGCTTACACCATTCTGTTTTTTCTAACTAGGGCTGTAGCTTAGCTAATAATAATGATAACAAAAATAGAATGATAATAATCCCTAAAAACCACCCTAATATCTCTCTCTCTCTCTCTCTCTCTCTCTCTCTCTCTCTCTCTCTCTCTCTCTCTCTCTCTCTCTCTCTCTCTCTCTCTCTCTCTCTCTCATCACTATACCCAAGCAATGCTGATGATCGTACAACACAAAACATTTGTATCTATTGGATAATTTCTACGTTTTTACACAAATATTAACTGTCAATACCAAACACACACACACACACACACTATATATATATATATATATGTATATATATATATATATATATATATATATATATATATATATATAATATATATATATATATATATATATATGTATATATATATATATATATATATATATATGTGTGTGTGTGTGTGTGTTATATATATATATACATATATATATATATATATATATATATATATATATTATATATATATATATATATATATATATGTGTGTGTGTGTGTGTGTGTTATATATATATACATATATATATATTATATATATATATATATATATATATATATATATATATATATGTATATATGTATATATATGTATATATATATATATATATATATATATATATATATATGTGTGTGTTATATATATATATATATATATATATATATATATATATATATGTGTGTTATATATATATATATATATATATATATATATATATATATATATATATATATATATATATATATATATATATATATATATTCCAAAAGTTTTGGAGAAACTATAAATTATCGCCTCTTCAAAATCCATTTTACAAAATGCCTCGACTAAATGCGATGCGGAAAAATCGGTATCGTAACCTATGGATCAAAACATTTATTGAATATATTCAGAGTTTAACAACGAACTGAAAATTGTTTAGATATTTCCATTCATAACAACATCAACGAATTGGAATTCGTTCTAACAATAATGCCATCAGATTGTAACTGACAGTTTTCACTTACTGTTAACTAATTTAATTTTCAAAATTAAAGTTATAAGAATGATTAAATATTACAGATTTTATTAGTATCGATCTATCTGAACAATAAATAATAAAGCCTTCTATGTCAATAGTTACAGACACGTTCAAATTTATATTGCTGAATCGTGGATGAATACCTAGTGCAGAAAACTTTCAAAACGTGGGCCAATTCATACACATACATGTAAACGTCATCAGTTACGCATACCAATAAGCTACATATATATATATATATATATATATATATATATATATATATATATATATATATATATATATATATATATATATATATATATATATATAGTA
>NC_090745.1:12082962-12085462 GCF_036898095.1 Palaemon carinicauda
GAAAGGAGAACCACAGACTTGTGGAAAGAAGTTTTTGGAAAATGCCATCAATATTCGGGATATGTGAGAGTGCATACAAGATAGAGGTTAATGGCGCATCTTGCGCAGTGTTCATAAATCTTCTGTGTGATGTTTTGCTCACAGTATCTACATAAGGTATTGTATAGGTACTGACATATATATATATATAATATATATATATATATATATATATATATATATATATATATATATATATATATACTATATTTACTTATATATACATACATATATATATAAATATATATATATATATATATATATATATATATATATATATATATATATATATAATATATATATTACTTATATATACATATATATATATATACATATATAAGATAGATAGATAGATAGATAGATAGATAGATAGATAGAGAGATAGATTATCAGTTTAGATTTCCAGGGGCTTAATGAATCTTTCTCTTTAACTTTGCATCCGGAATAAAAAAAAAAATCGTAATCGATCAGGAAGAGAACAGCTCAGAAACACATCATTCGAGTAGAAACAGATTGCTTAATAAGAATAAAATTAGCGTCAGTTGAATAAATATACTGTAGCTCTCATTCTTGGTTTGACAATTCATCGATTCTTCTTACCTACTATTCCTTTTATGTTTTCCATTTCATTTTGCTTTTTCCTACAAATACAGTGAAGTTCAAAAGGAAATTGAAATTGGATACCACCTATAGCGTTTCCTAGGTGGTGCACTGTAAGTGTTACTAACGGTCCTTTAGCCTCCTTATGCATTGTTTTCTGCTTTGTGAGTATTGGTGTAAGGTTTAAAGGTCACTCGTGAATGGCAGAGGCAAAGGACAGTGATAATGCCCTAGCTAGTAGTACCATGCCCTAGAAACTGACCATATATACAGTATATATGATCAACGTCCAAGCCCTCTCTCCACCCAAGCTAGGACCAGGAAGGACCGGGCATTAGCTGCTGATGACTCGGCAAGTAGACCTATAGGCTCGATCCAAAGCCTGCTTCCTTATGTCACAAGAAAGGTGAAGTTGCAGAAAGAAACTATCTAACTCAAAAGTGGCTCGAACCTCAGTAAGGCAGACCACCAGGCAGGGACGTTTCCAATAGGTCTGTTTTATTTATACTTGTAGGAGTCTGCCGTCGTCCAGCCCAAACGAAAGCTTTTCTCAATGCTGGCCCGTATATTTGGGTATGAGAAATGAAGATACATTGGTCAGCACATGGATACATTGATAGAATGATACATTACCTCCCTAACATTAAGTTATAGGACAAAGTGGGGATACATTAACGTGGTGAAAGGGTTTGCGTATCGCCATAATCAGCAAAGCTGTACTACTCAGGGACACCCATATTAGATTGGTTTACTGTGAGCGATTAGAAAAAAAGTCTCCCACTATAATCAAAATGCAGTGGACAGCGTGGTGATGGAAACTGGCCAAACTCATGACTTGAATAAAGATATGTCTGAGATCTTTGTCCTGAAGTGGCCTAGAAACGGCTGCATTTGTTGTAGTTGTTGATATACTTGCCACCACCACCACCACCACTACTACTACTTTACTACTACTACTACTACTACTAATAATAATAATAATAATAATAATAATAATAATAATAATAAAAGAGACTGAGAAGACGGTTTACTAGAAATTTTATCGAGATAAAAATTGACTTTGAATAAACCTGGTAAAGAGGTTGGCGTGGGACGCAGTCAACTCACTATCTTGAGAAGACTCAGAAGAAACGAGTTTACCTCCGAAATTGAATTGTCTGCTGTGCCGTTAAATGATGTTAATTTGATGGAAAGAAAGGAATATTATTATTCCAACTGTATTGCATACTCACAACAAACAGCTTCCTCTTTAATAAAAATAGGTCTTTTGGAATAAAAGAAGAAAAGTGGGTAAAGAAAAAAACTGTTTTCTCTAGAAACGTTCGTTTTTGTTTAAAGTTAAATCTTTGAACATTAATGCTCCACCGATGAAAGTTTGCACTAAAGGCTTTAAATGCCGCTCATGAATGGCAGAGGCAAGGGACGTGCCCTATCAAGCAGGACAATGCCCTAGAGACTGACCATATATAGAGTTGATCAGCACCCAAGCACCCTCTCCACCCAAGCTAGAAGCAAGGAGGGCCTGGCAATAGCTGCTGATGATTTAGCAGATAGACTTATAAGCTCCCCCAAACCCTCCATCCTTAGCTCACAAGGATGGTGAGGTTGCAACTACCAAAGGAACTAACGAGTTTGAGCCGGACTCGAACCCCAGTCTGGCATTCACCAGTCAGGGACGTTACCACGTCAGCCACCAGAACCCTGGTCATTCTCTGGTTATAAAAGTATGTGAACAAAGGGAAATAGGAAAACACGGTAATAAAAAAAAATACTATTTTCACAGTGTAATAGTAAAGGCTTGGAACGTTAAAGCACTTCGACGAAAGTTAGCGATAAAATAAAATTATGTTCTTTAGTGAAA
>NC_090745.1:12094499-12106999 GCF_036898095.1 Palaemon carinicauda
TTGCCATATTTCATGCTGTGGTATCATTTGACATCTTGACTATCCAATACAAATACACAAAACACACACACACACACACATATATATTTAGGTATATAGATATATAGAATCTGTAAAAGCGTGTAGAAATTAATGGAGTGGCATAACTTGCCAATTCCTTCCGTTAACAGCTACATTAGATTGTTCGGAGATCTGACATTAGTTTTGTTCCAGTTTCATTTATGACTCGATGCTGTAAATTATTCATAAAAACGCCGTACATGAGGTATACGAACCTTGAAGACATTCACATAGAGAGAGAGAGAGAGAGAGAGAGAGAGAGAGAGAGAGAGAGAGAGAGAGAGAGAGAGAGATTACAGTAGTGAATGTAGTAATTGGTCACGTTTGAGATTGCAATGTTTCCAATAAAAAATATTGTATTATGCTTCCAAAACTTAGTTTTAGTTACTATACATCATTATGTTCTGTAGTCCTCCACATACCACAAATTTTCCAGTTAATATGGTCATTACGAAAGTTCTCTGTAGGATAATTTGCCCGTTTGCTTTAAAATCAATCAAGATATTCTCGTTAACTGGAACAATTATAAATGAATGTGATTGAAATTGTATAAAACATGTGAGTGAAATAGTGCTGAAAATGTCTTATTTTTTAATCCAACTAAGGAATATCTCGTCTTGGCTTCACACAAATTTCGAAAGGTTCCAGGTTGGAATGGTCAAGTGCAGGTGTTTCTTGCTGCCGCTGAGGAGAGATTTCTTTTCTGGAGGGATAGTGAGAAACTAGGAACTAAAATTGACGGCATAAGGCGAATACTGGCGAAGAAGGTCATTTATCTTAAAAATACCGAGGATGTTTGATAAATGAATGAATAAAGAATGAATGAAAGGAACACAAATTGGAACTTGAGCATGGAGACTTACGCCTATTTAAATCAGCGTGATCAAGCTACGTAATTTTCTGAAGATAAAGCTACTAGTATTTACATAATCACTAATAACCTACAGCCAGGGTGTTAGTGTAGGAAATCATTTTGTGTTCATGCCACCTGCGATTATAATTTTTTGGAAAATAGAGTATATTATGGGAAAATTAGTATTTCTTACTTTCATTACAAAATCTCGGAAAATTATGTCGTTCTGAGGACAAGACTTTTTTTTATATGATTTATCAATAAAGTAAATTTCTCAAAGGTTTTGCTAGAATGTAATTGTGGTCTCATTTACCGCAATACAACTCCTTTTCGATTCAATAAACTGAATTCTGATTGTATTCAAAGTGCTATGCAGTCATCAGTATTTACTGTTTCCATCACAGATTATTCATTATGCAAAGTTAATAGTTAACTTTCGTTACTAATCAACCTTAGAACAACAACGGCTATTTATTCTGTTGCTATTACCTACTACAAATGAACTAATAATGAATTAGGTTAGCAATATTTTCTAAAACATTAACGGTTACCAAATTAGGTTGAGGCAATGATACATTATTTTACAAGTTGTATCAAGAATTTTTTAACCTCTTTCCACAACCTCTAAACACAAATGACTTCCTTGTTTCCTCAAATTCTTCAGTGTCGGACTGCCCGGGGGAGGAGTAATCCCCACCCTTACCTACCCCCCCCCCCCGCCACCTACCCATCCATTTAAAGTGTCTACTGGGCTCCTTAAGAGAATAGTAAAAATAATTATATATATATATATATATATATATATATATATATATATATATATATATATAAATTATATATATATATATATAAATTATATATATATATATATATATATATATATATATATATATATATATATATATATAAATTATATATATATATATATATATATATATATATATATATATATATATATATATATATATATATATAATTATTTATATATATATATATATATATAAATTATATATATATATATATATATATATATATATATATATATATATATATATATATAAATTATATATATACATATGTATATATACATGTGTATATATATACATATGTGTGTGTGTGTTTTGTGTATTTGTAGTGCATACTCGAGAGACAAATGACACCACAGTATGAAATATGGCAACTCGATTTGTAATATTTTAAAGAGTTCGCTGAGGTTGGACAAGGCTTCGCCCATTTCCTTGAAGGTAGTAAGAAGACCAACTCTTTCTTTGTTTTGTCATGGTAACACTAGAGACCTCTGACGAACGATTCCCCCTGAGTGTCGGCGGACTTTTGAATCTAAGTGTACCTCCCATGATTGTCATATGACCTACCCCAAGCAATACGAAATTCTTTGTCAGTAAAAGTTCAGCATACCTGGTGATGTGATTCGTGACTTTAGACTTTACCTAAACACAAGACCAACGTTTTATATCTTACCCACTCACATTGAAGATCAAGAATGAGACTTATGACAGGAGACGAAAGAAGCCATGCTAACCCTACACTTCGCACTTCAAGCGAGTGTTGGTAAAGCAATAGAAATATAATTTTCTTTAGGTTAAGCCGTAGGACTCATTCTTCCATACAACACAGGTTACTCCATACTTCAATTGCCAGGAAGAAAATGACAGAGAGCCTTGTTTGATATAATTTATCATATCAATTTCACCAGAGAGAGTAGCGTGAATTCCTTAGAAGGTAGACTTTTAAAAGATGTTTCATATAAGGACATTGACATCGGCCATTTGATAAATTTTGAAATCATATATATAATGTATACACACACACACACACACACACACACACACATATATATATATATTATATATATATATATATATATATATATATATATAATGTGTATGTATGTGTGTGTGTGTTCATACATACAAAAGATTTATTATATTTCAACCTATAGTTTTATAATTTTATTACGTTATAGGTACCAGTACCTATTTTTGTTACTTAAAAGGTATGTGACAAATATCATTGCGACTTTGTCACTGGAATTATACCAGACTTCAATTAATGAACCAATCAACCTTACTTAGAGAAATCCATTGACATTGTCTACATGCCAAGCTGATATAATCGTATCAAAGTATTCATTAGCCTTGCTTTTCCAAAATAATGTTATCACCAATTGCTGGAAACCATAGATTTATGAGGGATGAAAAAAAAAAATATTTTTCAGTCGCAAATCTAAAATTTGTAGGAGTCCGAGTAGAATATCTCTCAGTACGATTCCACACCCCTGTTTTAAACCTCTTCTATTATGTTTGATAATTTGTGTTAACCATCTAATCATTATCTACCACCATAAAACATTTTATTGCTCTTCCGGCTCATGTTATATGTGCAGTACACAGTCTTTCCTAACAGGGATTTACTCGGTAGCCTAATAACAATGGGAATGAAGGAAAGAAGGCAAGAAGGAAGGGGGGGGGGGGGGGCTACTAGGATAGCCATAGGTGTAAACACCGAAGGAGGGTTGGGGGAACCTCTGCGTCGCAGTTACGTGATTAAGTAACACTTCTTCGAAACGCTCTGAAGGAAGGGAAGAAGTTCCTCTTTTTTTTCTAAGAGTAAATGGGTTAATTAAGCACATCTGTCAATTCATTGTACCACCAAAATTAGGCCAATGTTTGAAACATTCATTGCTGTAGTTCATGGAAATTCATAAGCCGGTTTGTTAGATATTGGAAAAAACACTATTACACGGCCTCTGGAAACGAAAGTAGTAATGAAATATTCTCAGTTTCTCCTCGTCTGACTGACAGACTGATTGACGGATCAGTCAATAGATGGCTCCACGGGACTATGCTTAGCACCACCATCTATGTTGCCAATTCTCAGGAGACCTGTTTCTCTCTCAACTTTCTCTTGGTTTTCTTTCTTCCATCATATTCTCCATTCCTATCCTTGACATTCTTTTCTTCTCCATAACATTTATAACTTGAATTGTTGTTAGATAGCCTGCCAAAGAAATTGTGGCTTACCAAAAGAGAAACACTCAACGAGCTGGAGGAGCTGTCAGTCTTCAGAGGGCTTAGTTTTCATTCGCTCATCCGATCACCTTTTGAATTTTTGTCCCTTTCCTTCGAATGTTGCTATTGCTGGAAAATAAAAGGTATATACCGTATATGATACATCTGATTCTATTTACTCTTTTATATCTAGTATTCATCTGTTTAGTTAAATACTGTAGTTTTAGTTATAACTAAATAGTGGCCTTTTTCATAACTAAACCAAGAAGGATTGCTTTTGATATTACAAATTGAAAGGGATTGCTACTATTGGCATTATTTTCCCAAATATTCAGCAATCCATCTAGTGGAGCCTTTCACATTACTGCGGCGCGGTTTTTTTGACGTCCCGGTGCCACTTTGCACGAGCGTGTCGCACTGGTTGGAAGCGGAACCGCTTTGCATGAGCGGTGTCCCACTTGTTAGAAGCAATGCAGCTTTGCATGAGCGGTGTCTCACTGGTTGGGAGCGGGTGCCGCTTTGCATGAGCAGTGTCCCACTGGTTGGAAGCGGCGCTGTTTTGCATGAGCGGTATCCCAATGGTTGGAAGTGGTGCCGCTTTACATGATCGGTGTCCCACTGGTTGGAAGCGGTGCTGTTTTGCATGAGCGGTATCCCAATGGTTGGAAGTGGTGCCGCTTTACATGATCGGTGTCCCACTGGTTGGAAGCGGTGCTGTTTTGCATGAGCGGTATCCCAATGGTTGGAAGTGGTGCCGCTTTACATGATCGGTATCCCACTGGTTGGAAGCGGTACTGTTTTGCATGAGCAGTATCCCAATGGTTGGAAGTGGTGCCGCTTTACATGATCGGTATCCCACTGGTTGGAAGCGGTGCTGTTTTGCATGATCGGTGTCCCACTGGTTGGAAGCGGTGCCGCTTTGCATGAGTGGTGTCCCACTGATTGGAAGCGGTGCTGCTTTGCATGAGCGGTGTCCCAATGGTTGGAAACGGTGCCTCTTTGCATGAGCGGTGTCTCACTTATTGGAAGCGATGCCTCTTTGCATTAGTGGTATCCCACTGGCTGGAAGCGGTGCCGCTTCGCATGAGTGGTGTCCCACTGGTTGGAAGCAGTGCCGCTTGGCATGAGTGGTGTCCCACCATTTGGAAGTGGTGCCGCTTTGCATGAGTGGTGTCTCACTGGTTGGAAGTGATGCCGCTTTGTTTGAGCGGTGTCTCACTGGTTGGAAGTGCTGCCACTTTGCTTGAGCGGTGTCTCACTGATTGGAAGCGATGCTGCTTTGCATGAGCAGTGTCCCACTGTTTGGAAGCGATGCCGTTTTGCATGATCGGTGTCCCACTGGTTGGAAGCTGTACCGCTTTGCATGAGCAGTGTCCCACTGTTGGGAAGCGATGCCGTTTTGCATGAGCGGTGTCCCACTGGTTGGAAGCTGTACCGCTTTGCATGAGCAGTGTCCCACTGGTTGGAACAGGTGCCGCTCACGTTGGCGGTTGCAGTTGGCCATCATGTTCAAGGCGCATCTTCACAACAGGCGTCTTTATTCCGCCTTTACTGGTGGTTTATTAGTTCCAAGCAGAATGGATGTTATCGCCATACTCTTAAAAAGAATCAACATCAGTGTTGTCTTCCATTAATATATTTTATTTTCGTTTGGATTTTGTACAATTTCCCTGAGTCGAAACCTTTTAATGTTTTAAGGGTACTAGTGAATGGTACAGCCAAGAGATAGGACAATGCCCTAGAGAATAACAATATATAAATATGATCAGCGCCTAAGCCCCCCTATCCATTAATGGCTGCTGAGGACTCAGCAGATTGACCTATAAGAACTCCTAACCCCCCCCCCCCCCCATATCCCGTGTTCACGGGGATGCTGAGGTTGTAGACCCCACTAGAAACTATCATGTTTGAGCGGGTCTCGAACTCCTGTCAAACTTTTTACCAGGAAAGGACGTTTCCAATAGGCTACCACATACTATAAGCGCATACTACAAGGATTTTTTTTCTCACTAAACTTTTTGTACACAATATGGAAAAAAAAAATATTTTATTTTGTCTCCACTGTTGTATTACCTTATTCATTTGTTCGTATGTGTTTTCCAATTTCTTCTTTCATTGTCATCATGAATATTTAGTATGATTTATTCAAAGTGTTATTGCCTCATATTCGTTATGATAAAATTTTTGCAGATTTCTTTGACATGCTCTAATAAGTAGACCTCAGGCTGTAAGCCGTCATTTCCTTCTTTCTTTCATTTTAATTCTCCCAGACAGTTCTTTATTTTATCCCTAGTGATTACTGGCATCTCAAAGGATTTTTATTAATTGTTTCCCTTCATGACTAAGACAAAATATTCAGTTGGTACTTCTGAAAATATTGTATAGAACTATTTTGACGTTATCATCCAGTTTCCCATCTTGTTTTCATGATTATCATCTGTTCTTTATTCCTCACTTTATTTTATTTTCATTCTTACGTTTTCAAATATTCAACTAATTTTACATTTGTTTCTCTTACCTTTAGTCTCTTTCATTGTTCAATATATTTGCATGGATTTTTGTCTGAATTTTTTCTATATTTTCCATCTTTCTCTTTAATATCTATTTTACACAATCTTTAATATTTTGCTGAATACAATCTAGTGGCATATTTGGTCTATGATGAAATTTTGCTTCCTTTACCAATTTTCAATTTCACCACATGTTCAAATACTTTTATCCCGCTTCGTTAGCCAATCATTCGTCTCTACCGGGTTCTTGTATTCTCCCTTTGTGTGTATATACGTTCCCTTGCTGCTTTTACCAAACTATGTGAGACTTTTGTTCCTCTGCAGAACGTTATAATCCTCCTGTCTTAACTTTACACAGCCAGTAATTCTTTGTTACTCAAAACATTGTCAGAAAAGTCTGTTGGTTTGACTTCCTCCTCTCAGCTGCTGGAGTATTCTTTCGCAATTTCCTACTCAAACTTCAATTTTAAACCTTTTTGGTTGCTACCTTTTCTTTGTTATTCATTTTTACTTTTAATTTACGGTTCCCTTTCTAGAATGCGTCAATTCTATTTTTGTTTATTTTATACAACATAACATTTATATGTTCATTCCCTTCCGTCTCCTCCGATATGTTTTTTTCCCCATCTTTGCCGAGTAGAGATCAATAGGACCGAGGTACATAACAGAGGGTTGGTCTTTTCGGAAGTGTCTGTTCTTAGACATTCTCTCCTTTAATGGTGATATACCTGTCTGAGGAAGAGGTGCGTAAAGTATAAGGTAGTCGGAGAATTCTCCACAATTCTTCCTCCCCTTTACATTACCTCCGTCAGCGAAGTTTGGAAGAGTTCTGTTCTGTTTCTTTAAGAAGCGATGTAGGGACTTTCTCAGTCTCTTTTGACGCCGCTAAGATATTGTTTATTCATCATAAAATATCTGAGTGGGATACCTTAACGTTGTGAAAGCGTTCATGTATCGCCATGATCAGCAAAGTTGTACTAGTCAGGGCTACCCATTCTAAGTTGAGTTGCTGTGAGCAATCAGAGTAAAGTCACCATCACCAATCCCCGTTGGCCAGCGTATGAGGAAAATGGCCAAGCCCCTGACATGACTAAAGACATGTCTGAGGGTTTTGTTTTGAAGTGGACTAGAAACTGCTGTATTTGCTGTTGTTGTTTTTAATGTTGTACATCAATATGGTAATGTGCCTCCTTTTTCAAATGGTTGTGACTTGCTGCAACTCATCAGCTACCCACTTCTTTATTCACTAGTTTGGTTAACAGATAAGAATCTATTGTAACTGTCCATGTTAATGCTCATTTTCCCTCTATCGGGAATTTAACTTTTTTTTTTTTTTTTTTTACTGAGGAAGCAGACTGAAGTATTGCAACATCTGTCTTGATCGCTCAAGTTTCTATAAGGCCTTATTTCAAATGCATTCGATTAATGAGTATTTTTTGAATTGCCATGAAACTGAATGTGGTGTCGCCAGCACTTTGAGGAAATGTGGGATTGTTTGTCTCCTAAGTAACCATTTGGGTTTTCTGTGTGGCTTCCCTTTCTTTGCTCGTTCTGCCCGAATATCAATTTCCTGGAACCAAATCGAGGACTCATTTGAAACCTCGTTGCTCATCCTATTCAATATTTGCTGTTTGTGCTGCGTTCAAAATTCCAGTCATCACTGATATAATATTGGCTAGTGGAAAAAATGTCCATATTTAAGACGTATCTAATAAACGTTTTATTTTATCATCATAAAGTAATTACGATTTTTTTTAGAAATAATAAAAGGCAATATAAAACGAATCGTCTGGATTCTTATGTTCTTTCTGGTTCGGACGAGTTTCACTGTAAATTGTTAAAAGCTTCAGAATAAGTATTGACCACCGTAATTATTGTTTTTTGTCTTATTACCAGTGTTATTATTACAAGATCTCATTTTCATTGTACACCCTTAGTTTATTTTACAAGACCACTCAGAAATAAGTCATATGGATATGTGATCAGTCACTATTAGTTCAGTTTATGTTCTTTGAATATCGTGAAGTGATTAACTCTCTCTCTCTCTCTCTCTCTCTCTCTCTCTCTCTCTCTCTCTCTCTCTCTCTCTCTCTCTCTCTCTCTCTCTCTCTCAAAAGAAGAAAATATTGCATTTCAACGTTTCTACATTTTGACAATGTTGGTTTTACTCAAAACATTTTAAAATTGCCTCCAGATTCCAGAAGTTGAGTTGGAAAATGTTGGGAATCTATTGGTAAACTCCAGGTAAAGTTAATCCACTGACTGGAGCTATCGAACGCCCACGTACATATTGGAGAGAGAGAGAGAGAGAGAGAGAGAGAGAGAGAGAGAGAGAGAGAGAGAGAGAGAGAGAGGTGTTCGGGGTCCCTTCTGGTTATTTTTGTTCCAAGCAACGTTCTGTCTTCTACATGAACTAAAGATTTTCTAATCGGAATTTGAAGTTTTTATTCTTCAAGCGAATTTTGATGGCAGCTTTTGTTTGTGTATCACTTTATTCTTAGACTTATCTTGGTGAACTTGTGAGGTAGTTGTTGTATGTTACGAGTAACTTGAGATGTCAGTCATTTTCTTATCTGGGACCCCTCGGCTTTTTTCCGCTGCTAGTGATGTTAATCAAGCTTCTTTCTCACACATCTGTAACTGAATGACGTCATTGATTGAATTTGTAATATTTTTTTGATAAAGGTAATTCTGTTCTTTCTTTAGACCTTAGTTTACCTCCACATGTTAACGTCAAAACCCTTATACTAAATTGTTAATATAATGAAGCTTATTGTTCTTCCATACCTTATGTAATGCTGAATTTTTATGAGAGAGAGAGAGAGAGAGAGAGAGAGAGAGAGAGAGAGAGAGAGAGAGAGAGAGAGAGAGAGAGAGAGAGAGAGAGACTCAAATCTGAGAGCATCTGTAATGTTATTTTTTAATGTATCGCAACATCTGTAACTTGGAGTTATTTCAGATAATTCGATCATTTAACAGTTCCGCTGTAACTGGTGGTGGAGTTGGACGTCTGCAACAAGTATTCGGGAGACTCGGAGGTCAAGTCCCGCTCACGGTTCGTTAGAATAATTAGTAAATTCGCGGTGTTTTTGAGGAATAGAGAGAAGGGTAATAAATGCCATTGTGGTTGATATTTACATTCATTGAAATCACGAGTGTTAGTGATATATATTCATCATAAATAACCACGTGTTGCAAACTCACAATTCAGCTATCATGGTGGTGATGGGTTTATTTCAAGTCTATGAACAGATTCATGAATTCGACAGGAATATGTACGGTGAATTGTCATAAACTTATATCTCTCGTGATAGCTCAGTTGGTAGAGTCCTCGCCGGCATGGTTTCGGCTGAATAGGCAAGGGTTCGAATCTCTGCCCAGCCAGAAGCTATTACCATATATATTCTCAAGATAGAATTCGGTAATAAATGCCATTGAGGTTGATATTTACAAACACACACGCATACATATATATATATATATATATATATATATATATATATATATATATATATATATATGTTTATATATATTATATATATATATATATATATATATATATATATATATATATAAATACAGTATATATATAAGGTGAATATATATATATATATATATATATATATATATATATATATATATATATATATATATATATATATATGTATATGTATATATAACCAGACACTTGCTCTTTATTATATATTTGTAATATTTTCTGCTTCGTTAGAATGACTTAGCGCGTTGTCACTGAAAGGCTTCGTGGATGTCCTTAGTTTCCAGTTGCAAATTGTGAAAGGGATCCCTTACGTAAGCTGATAAAGGTTGCATCATGGTACGAAACACCCAGTGATATTTACCGCTTGGTAAGCCGAGAGAGAGAGAGAGAGAGAGAGAGAGAGAGAGAGAGAGAGAGAGAGAGAGAGAGAGAGAGAGAGAGAATCTTATTTGACATCTCTTCCTTGCTGTTCAAACCATTACACTCGGAGATGACATCAATTTTTTCATCTTATTGTAATTCCTACATTTTTTACCACTGATATCTGTGTTTTTTTCTGGTTTCTTGTTGATTGATATTTGATTTTGGCTAAATGGATTCATAAGTAATTTTCAGTCCTATTACATTTCCATCCATCATTAGCATTTCCTTAAAGTGTGTTTACTAAGCTTAGAGCCGAACAAAAGACTTAAAGGAGATAGGACTATACCAATGAGTGAGTAGTCTTCAGCCTCTTTTTCAAACTTCAGAACTATCAAGGTATGTCCGTTGACAACTATGAATATCTCCTATGTAATAAGAGCAAGTATCTGATTTATACGTATTTCTTTCCCGTCATGCTTAGAGGCATTGCCAAACGTATAACTACTCGGTCTCTTCCCTCTCGGTTAGGGGTGAGAGGAGCAGTCATACCCTGGTGAGAGGGGTTGTAGTTTGGAAAGGGGGGCAGGGAGGGAAGGGTGGAATTTGCGTGGATGTGCGTGCATATATATCTAAATATTTAGCAGTCGTTATTGAAGGGTCGCGTACACTAATAATAGTAAAAATAGTAGTAATAGTGATAATAATAATGATAAATTTTAATAATAGTTTTAATAATATTAATTTTGATAATTGTATTAATATTAATTTTGATAATTTTAATAATATTTTCAATTTTATAATGATAATTTTAATAATTTTCATAATAATAATTTTAATAATATTAATAACTTGGACAATTTTAATAGTAATATTAATAATTCTAATGATAATTATAATTTTTATAATTTTGATAATACTAATTTTAATAATTATAATTTTAATAATTTTGATAAAAATAATTTTATTAATTTTGATAAAAATAATTTTAATAATTTTGATAAAAATAATTTTAATTATAGTAATGATTTTAATAATAATAATGATTTTAAAGATGATAATAATTTCACTTACCCACTAAACCGAAATTACATTAGTGACTGATGTACCGGGAATTAAATGCAAGTTTCGTCCTTCATACATTAACATACATTACAGGTATAATGTGTAGAATTACTAAGTTGTCAGAATCATTTCCGGGGCTTAAGATACATGAATAATTTCAACTTAGCTTCTTCACACTCCTCAAGAGAGATTAGTTCACTAAACTTCTAACTGTGCTCCCCAAGGCACTAGAAGAGTTGGAAGTCCCAGGCCTACATGGCTGAGGACTATGAAGCGTGAAGTGGGATATGATGAATGGAATAGTATTGATTTAAAAGCTCAAGATAGAGACTACTGGCGAAATCTAAATGAGGTCCTTTGCGTCAATAGGCGTAGATGGAGATGATGATGATGAGTTTCTTGGTAATTTCAGAAGTATCTCTGAAGATACTTTCGAATATTATTTCCAAACTGCTGTGAATGAAATGTACCCAAATGAAGACAAGAACAAACAGGATGTGCCTTAAGTGTTATTTCATCTTCTGTTGTACATTGCCTTGCTATGATAAGAAAAACCTTTTATCTTTTTATCGTTAGATCTGGGAATGGTGTGGAGAGTGAAACGTCACGCATATCTGTTGTGCATCAAAGTCCAATATAATATCATCAGTGTAACTGGCTCATAAAAGATTTTCCCGAATACGTCCGTTTCGATTTTAGCAAATAGGTCTTCGTTTAAAGGTCACTCTTGAATAACAGGCAAGGGACAGTGACAATGTCCGAAAAACTGACCATATATACATAGGATCAGCTCCCAAGCCCCCTCACCACCCAAGATAGGACCAGGGAGGATCAGACAATGGCTTCTGATGACTGCAGAAAGACCTATAGGCTCCCCCAAACTCCCATCCTTAGTTCACAAGGATTGTGAGGTTGTAAACACTAAAAGAAATTATACAGCTCGAGCCTGTCTCGAACCCCAGTTCAGCAGATCGTCAGGGAAGAACGATTCAAATAGGCTACCACAACCGTATTTGTTAATGCACCATTAATCTGGTAGAAAGTTTTCCCTTTTGACAAGTGCAAGGTGCAACATACGAACATACACGTTAGCACATAATTAACATGTGCATGCGTTTGAACTG
>NC_090745.1:12111999-12116999 GCF_036898095.1 Palaemon carinicauda
AATCGAGATACTGTAATTGTGAGAGGTTCTAAGGAACACCCTGATGGTCTTGAGAAGGGTAGGGTCGAAGCCCAGGTACATGCTGCACCAGATTGGTCTCCAGTCAGGGCTGCTTCATTGTCTTCTTCGCGAACCCCTCGAGAGGGGGCCTCATCGTCAGAGCCGTCGGCCATCATGAGGGCAGCCAGGAGGTTTGCTCCAGAGGTTGGGGATGACATCCAAGGCTTGGAGGAGAGCGACATTCCATCTTCTGCTTTTCGAAGGATGATTGCCTTCACCCAAGAGGCTTTAGTGGAATCTAAATCGAACATTACAGTGCAGGAACCTGGCGAGTTCCCTTCGGTATCCAGATTTTTGGAGGACACTCGTCAGTCAAAGAAAAGGAATCCTATTCCACGCTGGTCGACAGGAGAATTTCTCAGACATGGGAGACAAGTGGTCACCAAGAAGTTGGCAGAGTATGCGGAAGGTGACGAGCCTCACTTTCCATCTTCTATCTTGGCTAAAAACAGGAGGGCCTATTTAGCTATTGGAGAGGATCCTCCAGCTCCATCTCCAGTGCCTCTTAACCCTTCATGGGAGGATATGACCAACCTCCAGAAAAACCATAAATCGTTAGTGGGTGTTTCTTTGGAGGATTGTGCCAAGCTCGAGCTGTCGACTAGAACAGTTCAGGAGAATCTGAACATGATGGGATGGCTTTGGGGTTCACTGATGGGCCTTCTGTCAGAACCAGGAGCCTTGGAGCAGTACCGACCCCTTTACAATCAGTTGGCCAACTCCATAAACCTCTCCATCAAGTCATCCATGACTGAGATATGTCTTCAAGAAGCATATCTGACTTCACGGAGGAGGGACTTCTTCTTGTCCCATGCCCCTCCGTCTCTCTCTGACATTCAGAAGAGAGCGTTGAGGGCTTCCCCTCTCTTTGCAGATCATTTGTTCAATGAGGACACACTTGCGTCATCCCTGGAGAGGGCTCATCTCAAAGCTAAGGAGACAAGGGAGGACAAGATTCAATCATTGCTTGTAAGGACAGTAGCACAAGCGCAAAGACCTATTCAGCCTAAACCAGTGCCCAAACAGCCCTTGGTCGTAGGTGAGAAGAGACAGGTCAGCTTCCAGACTTCAACATACAAGAAGCCGAGGACAGGTTATCAAGGCCCAGGAACCTCGTCTTCCCATGCTTCTACAACCCAACGACAACCTCGACCTTCTTATAGCTCGACATCAGCACATAGAGGACAAAGAAGGCCAAAGACAGTCGGCAAGGGTTTTCGTCCATAGGGACTACAGCCCTCGTGTATAAAGATAGGAGGCTGCCTTCAACACCACTGGCAGGCCTGGGAGGACCTGGATCCAGACCCTTGGGTCATTCAAGTTCTAAGGTACGGGTACAGGATTCCGCTCAGCCAGCCTCCTCCATTATCAAACAGTCCAATAGCATTCAACTCGTACCAGGAGTCGTCAGAGAAGGGAAGAGCTCTTCAGGCAGAGTTAGAGGATCTGGCAAGAAAGGGAGCGATAGAATTAGCTTCGCTTCCATTCCTTGGTTTTTACAGCCTTATGTTTATCGTCAAAAAGGCTTCCGGTTCTTGGAGACCCATCATAGACCTCTCTCGTCTGAATCATTTCGTAATGAAAACACATTTCAAAATGGAGACTCCAAGGTCGGTCCTTTTGGCGGTCAGACGGAACGACTGGTGCTTCTCACTCGACCTGAAAGACGCGTATCTCCAAGTTCCCATTCACCCTCAGTCCCGACATCTACTGAGGTTTTGCTGGGAACAGGAGGTATGGCAGTTCAAAGCTCTCTGCTTTGGCCTAACGACAGCTCCACAGGTCTTCACTCGCCTTATGGCACCTGTGGGAGCCGCCTTCCACAAGAGAGGCATAAGAATGGTGAGATATTTGGACGATTGGCTATTCCTGTCGAGCTCAGAACAGGAAGCCATCTACACGAGGGATGTAGTTCTGAGATTGTGCAACAAACTGGGCATTCAGATCAACTTAGAGAAGTCGACCCTAATCCCCAGTCAAGTTTCCATCTATCTGGGAATGAAGATAGACTCCTCAAATTTGAAGGCTTTCCCGACACAAGATCGCATCCAGACACTTCAGGAATGCATCAAATTATTTTTAACGACAAACGCACCTCCAGCCAAACTTTGGATGAGACTCATCGGCCTCCTGTCGTCGCTAATTCTGTTAGTTCCCAGAGGAAGGAGGAGAATCAGACCACTGCAACACCAACTCCACAACCTTTGGGATCAAGAGGATCATCATTTTCAGGTTCAATGGACAGAGACGATCAGACAGAGTCTAATCTGGTGGTCCAATCCAGTGAACTTGAACCAAGGTCTTCTATTGTCAACTCCTCTTCCAGATATCATGTTGTTTTCAGATGCTTCGGATTCCGGATGGGGGGCATCAATAGGGGACCAGTTCGTGTCAGGGACATGGACAGCACAGGAATTGGAGGAATCTATCAATTGGAGAGAACTCAGAGCAATTCAGCTTGCTCTCTGTCACTTCAACCATCTGTGCCCTTCAAGAGTCGTCGCAGTGTTCGCCGACAACTCGACGGCTATTTCTTACATAAGGAAGGAAGGAGGGACGAGGTCCCAGAAGCTGGACAGTCTTGCCCAAGAGATTCTGGCCTGGGCAGAGGGAAAGAGCGTGACACTCATGCCTCAGTTCATCATGGGCAAGGCGAACGTGACAGCAGATGCTCTGAGTCGAAGGGATCAGATCTTAAACTCCGAATGGACCATTCATCAACAAGTGGTAGACGATTTGGTTCATCTCTGGCCAGCAACAGTGGATATGTTTGCCACCGCAATGAACCACAGACTTCAGGCTTACTTCAGTCCTCACATCGATCCGGGATCAGTGGGAACAGATGCTATGCTTCAGGACTGGAGGCATCTTCAGGGATATGCGTTCCCTCCGATTCCTCTGATAAAGAACATTCTGAACAAACTGAGGGAATCCACAGGATGCAGTCTTACTCTGGTCACACCCTTCTGGCCTCAGAAAGACTGGTTTGTGGACCTCTTAGAGCTGTCAGTAGACACCCCAAGGAGGTTGCCTGTCCGACGAGACCTCCTCAAACAGCCTCATCGACATGTGTTTCATCTAAGACCACAAGCTCTTCAGCTGACTGCATGGAGACTATCCGCAGATTTGCCAGGGCTCGAGGAGTCTCCAGGCAGGTGGCCCAACAAGTTACCTTCGCTCGAAGACCTTCCACTCGTATAAATTACCAGTACAAGTGGAAGATTTTCAGGAAGTGGTGTAAGGACACAAAACACTCAATCTCGAACCCGACAGTTGCCAAGATTGCAGATTTCCTGTTATTCCTTCGTAAGGAAAGACGTCTATCCGTTCCAGCCATCAGGGGATATAGAGCTATGTTATCCTCGGTTTTCAGATTTGCCTTCAGGGAGATGCTTGAAGATCCAATCATTACCGATCTCATTAGGTCCTTCGAAATTGAAATCCCTAAAAAGGTGATTTCAGCTCCTCTTTGGGACTTGGACGTGGTCCTTAAGGCTTTAACTACGGAGCCTTATGAACCACTAGCATCGGCAGATCTTCGAAACTTGTCCATGAAGGCACTTTTCCTTGTAGCCTTGGCAACTGCAAAAAGGGTTGGGGAATTGCAGGCACTTTCAGCGGGGGTGGCTTGGAGGGGAAGAGACTTTGTTTTGCATTATTTGCCAGAATTCAGAGCGAAAACAGAGTCATTCAACAATCCACTTCCTCGGGAATTCGTTCTGATATCCCTCTCAGAGAGAGTGGGTAGAGACGATGAAGAGAGACTTCTGTGCCCAGTAAGAGCTCTTCGTTACTACCTAGACAGGACAAAGACTATCCAGCCACGTCCTAGGGCGCTTTTCGTCTCTCCTAAATGCCCAAATAAAACCTTGTCAAAGAATGCGATGGCCTTCCTTCTTAGACAGGTTATTAAGGGTGCATCGGGGGCATCGCCCACGTCATCAACTCAAGGGAGAGCATCAGGAGCCCACAGTATTAGGGGTATGGCTACTTCACTACGTTTTTGGACCAACACATCAATGTCTTCTATTCTGAAGGCTGCGACGTGGAGGTCTAACTCGGTTTTTTCATCATTTTACTTAAAAGATGTAGAATTAGTATATAATAATGTCCGTTCCTTGGGTCCCATTGTGGCAGCGGGCGGAGTCATTGCTTAACCACTGTCATCACCGTTTCCTCTCCTCTTCGCTGAATTTGGCTGGGGAGATGGAATTATTACGTCATACCTTCACATGCACTGACGATTAAACCCTCTTAATGGAAGTGACACCTTGAGAGGCAGAATCGTTAGGCTCAGGTCCTCTAGCATCAACTATTGAACCCTTTCAATGGAAGTGACACCTTGAAAGGCCTAGATTGTTGAATGCAGGACGCATGTACCACCAAACGAACCCCTTCAACGGAAGTGACACCTTGGAGGGTCTAGATTGCTGAGTACAGGGTCTCTCTCACAAGTCGTAAGTGTCCGAAACATGACCAGACAGTTGGGAGAGGACCACTATGCCTGTAGCTTCGTCAACAGAGCGACCACAGAGGATGCCTAGACAGTAGCTCCCTATGGACTTGGCCCTGACATGGCGACTGACTGACGAACTGACAATTATGCTGTGATACATCGTCAAGTCAATCAAGGTAAGCTACAATTCAGGCAACCTTCCTAGCATCAAACTGATCATTTCCCCCCATCCAGCTAAATGTGGGGAATCGGCAAATGTTGATTGTGCAGTTGGGTATTAGACAAATGTAATTTTTAATTTAAAATTAATTTTCTAATACTCACCTGCACAATCAACATTAGATGCCCTCCCACCTGCCCCACTATCAATGATCAGAGCAGTTTCAGGTCTCTCCTACACCTGCAGAGATCAAAAGTGATGATTCCTGGTGGTGAGGTTTACAGGAAGGATACCACACAAGTCCCGAGCGCCCTTGGTCGCCTT
>NC_090745.1:12119499-12126999 GCF_036898095.1 Palaemon carinicauda
TATCGAGTTGATGAGAGCAATATCGAGTTGATGAGAGCAATATCGAGTGGATGAGAGTTATAACGAGTTGATGAAAACCATGACGAGTTGGTGAACACCTTGACGAGTTGGTGAAAACCACGACAAATTGATGAAAACCCTAATGAGCCATAACGAGGTGATGAAAACCATAACAAATTGATGAAAGCCATGACGAGTTAATGGAAACTATAAAGAGTTGATGAAAGCCGTGATAAGTTGATGGAAGACATGGGCTGATGAAACCCATAACGAATTGATGAAAGTCATTATGAGGTGATGACAGCCATGGCGAATTGATGCAAACAATAAGGAACTGATACAAGCAGTACCAGCAGGAACAACATTACAAGACGACTCTTTAACTTTCCAACTCCGAAAATGTTTGTTTCATCCTCACCCGTAAAACTACCCTCCCCCGCCCCCCTTCCAAGCCCTGGAACACAGTAATTACCTAAAGGAAATGCTCCTACGACGTTAAGCTTTAGTCCTGTGTTTAGTACTCGGGTTATGAGATGAGGAAGAGATGAGGTATTCAATCGTTGGAAGGTAGGAGAGAAATAAAGAGGATTAGAAAGAATGCAAGTAAAGTATAGGAGTGGGAGGTACGATTTCATAGGTCATTAGGACTAGGATGAAATAGAGGAAGAGGTGAGAGAAGACGTAGAACATTTGGTTTGTGAAAAAAGAGGATAGAATAATGAAAAAGGACAAAATAACAATGACAAAAAGATTGAAAGGACGAAGGAAAGGAAAACTGTGACTGAATGAATTCTCATGAAAAAGATGTATGAATGAATTTTGGGGGACAACATGAAAATGAAGGAAAATGTTAACAACTATTCGCAAACACGAACGAGAAAGTTCTTCATATGAAGGTAAGGTACCAAATGTTTCAGAAGGGGAAAAAATGAGTAAACTTAGAAGGGAAGGTAAACAAACGGAACAATAGTTAGATAATAAAAAAAAAAAATGAGGTGTAAAAGTAAAATTAGGAGAAAAATTAATCAAGTGGAACTATAGTTAATCCCTTTACTACGTTAAAATATAACAAAATTTGTAGAGAAAAAAAGGAAATGACCAAGAAAATACGTTAATGGAGTGAAATGAATGTGGTGAAAGTGATGGGTAAAGTTATTATGGTAAACAAGAAAGAAAGAATTGAAACAAAACAGAGGATGGAGCTAATTACTGCATATAGGAGCAGGTTGATCAAGATGAGAAAGAAAGAAAAATACAGAGAGAGAGAGAGAGAGAGAGAGAGAGAGAGAGAGAGAGAGAGAGACCTTATATAATGATGAAAGGAAGAGGAGAAAGAAAGTTAAATAATTATTGGTGCGAACAAGAATCGAAATTACTTCAATACTAATACCCAGCCTTATATATGTCACAACCACGGTTAAAAGACCTTCTTATCATAATATAAATTCCACCTCCTTTAGAAGATCATGTCCTTCGGATCTGCTCTTTAGAAATGAAAATTTCACACTGTGGTTTTTTAATTAACCGTTAGATAAAAATATGGAAGGATAGTATTAGAAATATGATGCAAAATTGAATAAAAATTAATAAAATTGAATAGAAATGAAGTCAGCAAAACAAGAAGACACACTTACAAATGGTGAGAACATGTGCCTTGAAATATTAACACATCCCTTAAAAAGATACATTGCAAGAAGTATTGGTCTGAGATAAAACCTCCCATAAGAGCGAAAACTTTTTCTGGATTTCGGCCGCAGGTGTGCCTCAGCCTCAGCCTGGAAAAGCTATATCTTATGTAATATTTTTTAAGGAAAGGTCTTTTTATTGAAAGGTCGGTCTACGTCATATATATATATATATATATATATATATATATATATATATATATATATATATATATATATATATATATATATATATATATATATATATTATATATTATATATATGTGTGTGTACAGTATGTGTGTATGTATGTATGTATGTAGTCCTGGTCTTTGAAGGGCCATTATTACTGTTAAAGTTTGGACAAAGTCAAAAGGTTCCTCATCTATAAAGGCCATACATAGTTATTTGTCATAATCTGTCGATTTTTAATTAGCTACATGGTTATTGTGGGTTATTGGGTTGTTAAATGTATGTATATATATATATATATATATATATATATATATATATATATATATATATATATATATATATATATATATATATATACACACACATATATATATATATATATATATATATATATATATATATATATATATATATATATATTTTTTTTTTTTTGGGCTCAAGCCATGTCGTCCTGATGGAAGTTCCTATAGGGTAGCTTCCTAGGGTATATTACAACTACGGCGATATTCCCAGAGAATTTACCTTAAGGTACCCAGAATTCTAACTCCTGGAGCGAATATCCCTAATGAAAGGGATATCGCGACATATCAGAGGACGTATTCTTGACACGCCACATGGCAATCTGCACCCCAAACAGAGATAACACATCGAGGGGTCAATTAGCAAGAAACGAAAACGGGAAAGAAAAAGGGGGAGCCGCTCCCAAGGCTCCCTCTTCTCCAGTTTCGTAAGCGTGCCTGGCGCCAATCCTGGCGCCATCTGTATTCCTTTTTGCGTAGCTTAACAACTCGGTGTTTTTTCCTGTTTCTTGCAAATCTTGGATTTATTCAGCTTTTCATGGCTTCTCCAACTTCGTCGGCCTCTGATAAGTTGAGTACCATTTCTTTTATGTATAAATGTAGGCTCTTGGTAAATTTTTAAGTGATTAATAGGATTAATCTTTGTTACAAGAGCCGTAGCCTACCGGAGGCGTCATGGACGCTGTCGCTCGCTAGGTATGAGTTTTAGTTAGCCAGAGCGACATTCCCGGTTGTTTTGCTTTAATAAATTTTAGCTATTTAGTGTTACTTAGGATTTCCTTTCGTGCTTTAGTATTATTTTGGCGAAGTATTCGCCAACTCTGGCCTACGCTAGGCCATGTAGCCTAGTCGTTTGGTCCTAGTACTTTCTGCATGATTTTGGTTTTCCGAGTGTATGAAAATTTTATTGAAGCTTTAGGCTGTTTTTTATACATTTAAGATTATGTTGAATATTTCCAAGATAGTATACGAGTGAGTTTCGGTGATTTAGGTAATCGATTCTCTTGGTGCCTAGGCTAAGTTGCTTATGGAGCCTTAGTATACTTTCTCATACTCCCCGGTTGCTTTCTTTTCTTCGGAGAAGGTATGCAATCCCTTTCCCTCTGTTTAAGCCTTGGGCTTATCCCTAAGTGGTTTATCTGAATTCACTTTCGATAAAACTATTCTGGGGTGTTACTGTACCTTCCTGTTCCAGTAAGTCTGGTTTCAGAGAGGGACAGAACAACAGAGTTTTTAGTCTGAGTCTGTGTTTGTCTGGCTTGGGGTAGAGTCTCCCTCGCTGGCCTGACACAGACATAGGAGGCTTAGCCTCCTTAGGTCACTACCGAAGGTTTCTGTACGAGATGATTCCTTCTTTTGTGATCTAGCTGACTAGTCCTTGTTGCTGTTCTCGGTGGGAGGATAAGATCCTTTCCCTGGGAGTAGCAACACCTTCCTTGCTTTGGTTCTTTGGTAGCTGGCAAGTATTGCTGGCCTCCCTCCTTGGATCTCCCTTAGGCTAAGATGAGTTTTCTTGGCTGCGGGTGATCCTTCACTAAAGCAAGGTTGGTAGGACCCTCTTTTGTCCCTTCCCCCTCTATCTCCGTAATGGCCTAGCTATTACAGTACTGTACGTCATTCTACATCTGGACCTAGGATAGGTTAGGCTGTGGAATTGACTCAGTCCTTTGCCGGCCGGCTGAGTCTGCCGGCCGGCAAGGGTCTTCTGCTTTGAGTGCTGCCCGGACCTCCCTTGGTCCCTCATCCATGCCTGCTTGTGAGCAGACGGCATTGGTCAGGAAGCCTGAATTAGATTCTCCCCTTCCTTATATGCACTCTTTCGGATTGCCGGGCTTGGAGGTAGTTTACGCTCTTATCCCGGCATCCATTCTGTTTTCTTCTAGTGCTGTACCCGACCCGGCTGCCGGCCTATGAGGCCGGCAGCCGGGCAGTCGTGGTCCTCTGGTTCTTTTGCTGCTGGCTGGCATTGGTTGTTTACCTTTGCCGGCCAGCTAATGTCAGCCCTTGTCTGCCGGTTGCTAGGAGCAGTGGCCGGCAGCCGGGTGCTACCCTGTGTAGCAGACATTGGCTCCCTGCCGGCCGGCACATGCATTTGAACCAGCGTTCTGCCGCCTTATAGCTGTTAAGTAGTATACTTTAAAGCTAGTTATGGTGTGTGCCGGCCGGCACATAACCTTCTATACTGTACCAGTATTCTTCAGTATAACATATACTGTAAGAAGAAAACTATAGTATAAGTTTTGGTACAGCACTGTGTGTTCTAACACTTTTGTGTTGTCTTGCACAGCCCTTTGCTGTTGCCTTACAGATAAGAAAGTGAGTTCTTTCTTGTCTATGATCCAGGATTTTAAAATCATTGCTTAGGTGTGAGCTCCACCTGTTTCCTCTGGAAACTTTTCATTGGTTATTCTAGAAGAGATTAACCATGCGATTTTATTATCTGGAAGGCTGCAACAATTGGTTGTGAAGGAAACACAAGTGTGTGTCTTTCCTTTCTGAATTGTTATGCTAAACTGTGCATATCCAGTGATACATAGTTCACTTGATACTCATGGAAATTTTCTTCTCTTTGCAGGAGGTACGTCCGAAGTGCGGAAGTGCTTTCTGCAACGTCCGCAGTAAGAACCTCTGCGGACATGGATTATGTAGGAGGCACGCAGCATGCGCTGTCTCCAAGGGTGATCTCTGGTATTGGGACACCCAGGTATGTACCGTGTGCTCTAACCTGATTACTGAAGCTTTTGATTCCCCTAGGACAGTGGAATCAAGGGATATAGCAAGGGGGAAGCTTCGCACCTGGGTAAGGGGCTTCCAGAAGAACACCTCTGGACCTTATCTTCCAAGTGAGAAGATGAGGGCTTACCTTTTCCCTAGGGCATCAGCTGATGCAGTGATTCCCCACCCTCAAGAGGAGATCCCCCTAGTTCAGATCTAGGTGGATGCTGAAGCGGCGGTCGCCGTGCAAGACATCCAGTTGGACGACAGGATGTCAGACGTGTCCGAGCGTCTGGAGGAAGACTTCCTGGCAGGAGGCCAGGATGAAGATCAAGCCCCAGACATCATAGAGGAAGAAGCCAACGGGGTGTCGGCTGCTCCGGTTCTGATCCCTGAACCTATTCCCTCAACATCGTCCGCTCTCCCAGTAGAGTTGGGACAGGCCCTCTCCTCCATTGTTGGAATGATCCAACAAATGCAGAAGGAAAATATGGAGAAGGCGGCTGCAATGGAACTGCGGATGCAGAAGCTTGCTGCTTCACGTGGGCCCCAGAAAAGGCTCAATGTGAAAGACCTTCCCTTGTGCTCAGATGCTAACCCGTGGAGATATGCTGAGCACATGCCGATGACGACTGGAAAGATCGTCATGTCGGATAAGCTGGGTTCAGTTCCCCTTGAGGAAGTGGAATTTTGGCCCAGCAAAGGGTCTTATCCGGACTGTTATGTCCGGTTGAGGAAGGAACCAGCTTCAAAGGAGGAGACAGAGCCGAAGGAGGTCATAGTGATGGACCATGCTAAGGCTCAAGCTTTGCTCTCATCTTCGATGAAAGAGAGGGGCTTCACAAACTCAAAAGTTACTGCATTGAGTAAGAAGCTCCCTTCCTTTGTGTCCTCTCCTGCTAGAGCCTTACCCTTTTTGCAGAAAGGGTTTGCGGCTGTATTAAAAGCAGTCGGGGCTGGCAAGCCTTGCCCCTCCCTGGAGGAGTGTAAACCCTTGTCGCTGGCCCTACCCATGGACCACAAAGACTGGAAGGACGTCCATCTTACCTTCTCAGTCGGGAAGTTGGAGGCTGATATTGCCGGACGTCAGTTCGGTGAGAACCTCCCTAAGCTGTCTGACTTTCTTTTGCAGAGAGAGCTCGAGACAAAAGAAAGACTGGCTGCCTCAATGTCTCTTCAGACCACTCTTGAGACAATGGCAAGTGACCCCAAGGTCCATGAAATGTTCATGGTAGTGGCCAAGATTCATCTGGCCACAGTGACGAAGGATCTTTACAGCTTCGTCAGGGCGAGGAGAGCTTGTAGGGAGTTCGTGTTCACCTCGGCTACGGTGAGGCACGAGCCAAGGAAACTAATCTCCTCCAACATTTGGGGCAAAGACCTTTTCCCTAGCAAATTGGTCAAAGAAGTTGTGGATAAGGCCGCCACGGAGAATAGAAATCTTCTCCAAAAGTGGGGCCTGTCTATCAAGAGAAAGTCTTCCCCGGATGAGGGTCCCCAACCGAAGAGGAAGACTAAAAGGCCTAGGCTACCATCTCGGCCAGCCAAGCCAGTTGAACAGTAACAGCAACAGCAGTTGCCGATGCCTTCAGTGCCCCAGATGGTGGCACAAACCCCGACCACTTTCTAGTGGGTACCCCAGGCCGTGTCGACGCAGTCCCCGGCATTCTACCCAACGTTCGAAGGGCAGTCAACTTCCTTTCGAGCAAAGCCTAGAGGAGCAGCCAGAGGCTCGTCTAGGTGCCCCTCAAGGGGAAAGGGATTCAGGGGTGGTCGCGGTCAGGGAGGCAAGACCTCAGGACGGCAGTCCAAGTGAGATGATGCCGGTAGGAGGGAGACTTCAGAATTTTTGGGATCGGTGGACCTACGATGCCTGGGCCCACAGCCTACTCAAGAACGGACTGGGCTGGAGCTGGTACAGCACTCCACCCCCGTGCCTTCGGTTTTTCCAACACTCCATCCCCGTTCTGGAGGAGTACGTCCAAGAACTGTTGGAGAAAAAAGTGATCCGAAGGGTGAAGTCCATCAAATTCCAAGGGAGGTTGTTTTGTGTTCCCAAGAAAAACTCGGAAAAGCTCAGAGTCATTCCGGACTTGTCGCCACTCAACAAGTTCATAGCGAATTGCAAGTTCAAGATGCTAACACTGCAACACATAAGGACCTTACTGCCCAAGAGGGTATATTCTGTCTCCATAGACTTGTCAGACGCCTATTGGCACGTTCCAATCAACCGTCGACTCTCCCCCTACCTAGGGTTTAAGCTACAATGAAGACTATACGCCTTTGGAGCCATGCCATTTGGGCTAAATATAGCCCCAAGGATCTTCACGAAACTTGCGAGCGTAGCTCTCAAACAATTACGCCTAAAGGGAATTCAGGTAGTAGCCTACCTGGACAACTGGCTGGTGTGGGCAGCATCCGAGACAGAATGCTTGCAAGCTTCCAGTCAAGTGATCCAGTTCCTAGAGTATCTAGGTTTCAAGATCAACAGAAAAAAAGTCTCGACTTTCTCCATCTCAAAAGTTCCAGTGGCTGGGAATCCACTGGGACCTAATGTCACACCGTTTCTCCATCCCGGCGAAGAAAAGGAAGGAGATAGCAGGTTCTGTCAAGAGACTTCTAGATTC
>NC_090745.1:12133366-12150866 GCF_036898095.1 Palaemon carinicauda
TAGCTCACACCTAAGCAATGATTTTAAAATCCCGGATAATAGACAAGAAAGAACTCACTTTCTTATCTGTAAGGCAACACCAAAGGGCTGTGCAAGGCAACACAAAAGTGTTAGAACACGCAGTGCTGTACCAAAACTTATACTATAGTTTTCTTCCTACAGTATATGTTATACTGAAGAATACTGGTACAGTATAGAAGGTGAAGTGCCGGCCGGCACACACCATAACTAGCTTTAAAGTATACTACTTAACAGCTATAAGGCGGCAGAACACTGGTTCAAATGCATGTGCCAGCCGGCCGGCAACAGCCAATGTCGGCCGGCAATACTGCCAATCGGCAACTACACAAGGTAGTACCCCCGCTGCCGGCCACTGCTCATAGCGACCGGCAGACAAGGGCTGACAATAGCCGGCCGGCAAAGGTAAACAACCGATGCCGGCCAGCAGCAAAAGAACCAGAGGACTACGACTGCCCGGCTGCCGGCCTCATAGGCCGGCAGCCGGGTCGGGTACAGCACTAGAAGAAAACAGAATGGATGCCGGGTTAAGAGCGTAAACTACCTCCAAGCCCGGCAATACGAAAGAGTGCATATAAGGAAGGGGAGAATCTAATTCAGGCTTCCTGACCAATGCCGTCTGGCTCTACAGGCAGGCATGGATGAGGGACCAAGGGAGGTCCGGGCAGCACTCAAAGCAGAAGACCCTTGCCGGCCGGCAGACTCTGCCGGCCGGCAAGGGACTGAGTCAATTCCACATCCTAACCTATCCTAGGTCCAGATGTAGAATGACGTACAGTACTGTAAAGGCTAGGCCATTACAGAGATAGAGAGGGAAGGGACAAAAGAGGGTCCTACCAACCTTGCTTTAGAGAAGGATCACCCGCATCCAAGAAAACTCATCTTAGCCTAAGGGAGATCCAAGGAGGGAGGCCAGCAATACTTGCCAACTCCCAATGAACCAAAGCAAGGAAGGTGTTGCTACTCCCAGGGAAAGGATCTTATCCTCCCAACGAGAACAGCAACAAGGACTAGTCTGCTAGATCACAAAAGAAGGAATCATCTCGTACAGAAACCTTCGGTAGTGACCTAAGGAGGCTAAGCCTCCTATGTCTGTGTCAGGCCAGCGAGGGAGACTCTACCCCAAGCCAGACAAACACAGACTCAGACTAAAAACTCTGTTGTTCTGTCCCTCTCTGAAACCAGACTTACTGGAACAGGGAGGTACAGTAACACCCCAGTATAGTTTTATCGAAAGTTAATTCAGATAAACCACTTAGGGATAAGCCCAAGGCTTAAACAGAGGGAAAGGGATTGCATACCTTCTCCGAAGAAAAGAAAGCAACCGGGGAGTATGAGAAAGTATACTAAGGCTCCATAAGCAACTTAGCCTAGGCACCAAGAGAATCGATTACCTAAATCACCGAAACTCACTCGTATACTATCTTGGAAATATTCAACATAATCTTAAATGTATAAAAAACAGCCTAAAGCTTCAATAAAACTTTAAAACACTCGGAAAACCAAAATCATGCAGGAAGTACTAGGACCAAACGACTAGGCTACATGGCCTAGCGTAGGCCAGAGTTGGCGAATACTTCGCCAAAATAATACTAAAAGCACGAAAGGAAATCCTATGTAACGCTAAATAGCTAAAATTTATTAAAGCAAAACAACCGGGAATGTCGCTCTGGCTAACTAAAACTCATACCTAGCGAGCAACAGCGTCCATGACGCCTCCGGTAGGCAACGGCTCTTGTAACAAAGATTAATACTATTAATCACTTTAAAATTTACCCAGAGCCTACATTTATACATAAAAGAAATAAAGAAATGGTACTCAACTTATCAGAGGCCGACGAAGTTGGAGAAGCCATGAAAAGCTGAATAAATCCAAGATTTGCGAGAAACACAGGAAAAAACACTGAGTTGTTAAGCTACGCAAAAAGGAATACAGATGGCGCCAGGATTGGCGCCAGGCGCGCTTACGAAACTGGAGAAGAGGGAGCCTTGGGAGCGGCTCCCCCTTTTTCTTTCCCGTTTCGTTTTCTTGCCAATTGACCCCTCGATGTGTTATCTCTGTATGGGGTGCAGATTGCCATGTGGCGTGTCAAGAATACGTCCTCTGATATGTCGCGATATCCCTTTAATTAGGGATATTCGCTCCAGGAGTTAGAATTCTGGGTACCTTAAGGTAAATTCTCTGGGAATATCACCGTAGTTGTAATATACCCTAGGAAGCTACCCTATAGGAACTTCCATCAGGACGACATGGCTTGAGCCCAAAAATATTATATATATATATATATATATATATATATATATTTCCAGTTTAATCTTTTCCGAAATACCTAAAAGGGAGTCTTTATTCAATTGTAAAAACTTAGAATAAAAAATAAATAATCTTTTATCCCTTTTTTAAAAGACTTCATTTCCGCAATAACTGATGCAAAAACTAAAAAGAAAACAAAATCCTGCTCTAAGAAAGGATTATTAAGAAACACTCATATAAACCAATCTTCTGAATTAAATTTCCTGCAAAGAACGTAAAAAAAATATAAAATTTAATTAAGAAAGAATGTTTAATTTTTCATTTTTATTTTTCTTTTATGATAAATTTTCCCTTGAACTCTTTTTTTTCACAATTTAAGTTACTTTTATATGTAAGGTCCGGTTGAGATATCTAGATAAACCTTTGTTATTCCTTTATGAGAATTGGTAGAAAAAATCACATGAAAACAATTTTGAAAGACTCTTATGGTGGTGCATATTAGCATAAATATTCTCTCTCTCTCTCTCTCTCTCTCTCTCTCTCTCTCTCTCTCTCTCTCTCTCATATATATATATATATATATATATATATAAAATATCATATATATGTATGTATGTATGTATGTATATAAACATATATGATATGTATACTGTAAAAATAAGCACATATGTCTATATCATTATTATTATTATTATTATTATTATTATTATTATTATTATTATTATTATTATTATTATTATTATTATTATTATTATTACTTACTAAGCTACAACCCTAGTTGGAAAAGAAGGATGCTATAAGCCCAGGGGTTCCAACAGGGAAAATAGCCCAGTTAGGAAAGGAAACAAGGAAATAAAAGAAGTACTTAACTATTAAAATGAAATATTTAAAGAACAGTAACAACATTCAAATAAATATTTCCGTAATATAAACTATAAAAAACCTTCAACAAAACAAGAGAAAGAGAAATTAGATAGAACAGTGTGCCCAAATGTACCCTCAAGCAAGAGAACTCTAACACAAGAGGTACATAAATATATGTATATTTAAAAAAAAATACACAAATACAAGTATATATTTAGAGGTATATTTATAAATATATAACATATATAAATAAATAATAATAAAAGATCTATGCGATATGCGTATGTGTATGTATGAGCATATCAGAAAATGTGCATTTTAAACCCCCAAATGACCTGTTATTTTTTATATCTTTGCACTGTTCGAGGATGCACAATCCACTACTAAACCTTAATCCAAATTATGAATAAATGAAGTCGTCTTCGAAATACAACGGTAATGCAGGCAATTTGGAACATAAGACTTTATTTATGCAAGATATTTTTCTTCATTCACTTAATGATTTAGTCCATCCTCGCCATGGTCTCGAGCGTGTCTATGGAAGGCATTTACAACAACATTGAGTATAATGCGTGAGGTGTAGAGAATTCAAGAGAACTATGACCAGTGAAAATATTGTATACCTGGTAAAAGTTGTTTATATTCAAATATACATATATGCATGTATATGCGTATATATACACTATTTATATACACTATATACACACACACAGATATATATATATATATATATATATATATATATTTATATATATATATATATATATATATGTCAGTCTTATCCTTCAAAATTGCATCCCTAAAGACAAACAAAAAGATACTGAAAAAAAAAACGTTACTTTAAAATAGTTGAAGCCAATATCCCATGCCCTTTTGTGGCCCTAGTCATGAGCCCTTGCTTGAGACAAGGGAACAAGAAGCTGGTTTAATGAATTACAGTGACAAATGGGTTTGACCTTTCAGAAACACTTTCACGTAGTTAATCAATCAATAACTACGTTAAGATATGTGACCATAAATATGGTGTATTTAATCTCATATTCTGATACAGAGAGAGAGAGAGAGAGAGAGAGAGAGAGAGAGAGAGAGAGAGAGAGATATTAAAGTCTTCAAGCAGAGCATACACGTATCTCTTCATAACAGAGAGAAAGGCCTAATAAAAAACGTTCAAGTTATAATAACTGAGAGAGAGAGAGAGAGAGAGAGAGAGAGAGAGAGAGAAGAGATTACATTAGGAAGAGTTCTCCCGCATGAGATGCAAAACATCCAGATTTATCTTCGTCGACATTTTCTTGGAAGAGGCGATATCATCACCTTTTTTTATTCTTTCTCTTCATCTTTCTCTTACAACATCCTTCCCCAAATTTAGGAGGAGTCTCTCAACCGAGTGTTTGAAGGGGACTTTTTTGGATAACCACCAAAGGAAGATCGTTTACTGTTAATCTTTGGAGACAAAACTGTATGAATATTAAGTTTTAGTCTAATGATTCCTTTCATGTCCAACGACACTCTCTCTCTCTCTCTCTCTCTCTCTCTCTCTCTCTCTCTCACACACACACACACACACACACACACACAATGATACAATAATATGATCTGCAAATAAAAAAAAAGATAATTTACAAGAACATATTAAGAATAAAATTTTTTTAAAACCGCAAACCTCCTCCAAGTTCGAGTAATCAATTTTTTTCAAAAAGGTGCCTCCTCCCCAAAATGTTCCATTCATATTTCTCCTAAAAGCAAAACACTTGTTTGTGTTCATGAGGCCTACCCTTTCATAAATTCCATAAAAAAAAAAAACTTGAGAATTATTATTTTTGCGTAATAACACTAATAGGCAAACACAAAAACAGACGCAGATATAAAAGATTAACACGACCTAATTCTGTGATATTGATGATGGCCAAGAAATCTAAATATTTTTACTCAAAACCAAGATTATTATCCTTTAGTTGCCATAGAAGATATGTTAAACTTCTGTAATCTTTCACATTATAAACCTCTTAGTGTTATTCAATAAATAAGCGTTACAAGTAAAAGGCCCAGTAACATTGACACATTAGAAACCATTCAGGATTAAGTCATTCAAGTAAAGTGATGTTTTCTTGAATTATTTGGTAAAAACTTCCATTTCGTCGTTTCAGTTGTCAGTATTTGTCTCCAAAAATTTAAAATATTAAAAAAAAAATATTGTTGCAACATTAAAGAATTAACAATCATTTTGGCAATCAAGATATTTAGATTTTATGTTCTATTAATTGTGAAATAAACTTCCTTTTATGTTGTATTTATTGTGAAATAATTTTGTTTACTTTGTATTCATTGTGAAATAAACTTTGTTCCGTTATCCAAATGATACGTTTATTCTATACTAGTGTACGCAACCCGTCAATAATAACAGTTAAATATTTCGATAGATATGCATACAAATGCACACACACCCACTCACCCCAGGGTATGACAACTCTCTCTCTCTCTCTCTCTCTCTCTCTCTCTCTCTCTCTCTCTATTCACATACCAGAGGTATGGGGAGAGCTTAGCGTTACCATATATATATATATATATATATAAATGTATATATATAATATATATATATATATATATATATATAGATATATATATATACAGTATATATCTATATATAACCAGACACTCTTTATAATATAGGGTGATGAATAAGTATAGAAAATATGAAACACCTGGAGATACATTACTTTTTAATCAAAAAGGCCAATTTCAGAAATTTCTCTCTAGGAGTAGGAAGTAGCATTACGACGCTAGTGCATTAGCAACACGTTCCCATTGCATTCGCATGGCAACGTTTAATCTCAGCTCGATACTGTGAATTTAATCTGTTCACTGGGGAGGTTATCGTTGTGCTTTGGCACCACAGTGGGGGGGGGGGGGGGGTTCCCCGCCTAACGTTCTGATGCACATCACTTGAAACGATACTAGAACTGACATCATATATTTTTAACCTTTCACTTTCAATAAAAAAACCTTACTTTTCCATAAAAAAAAATATCAAATAATCCTTCAGTATAACAATAAGAAAAATTTCTTTCACAGGGCAACAAATATGTGAGAAAAGATTGAGATATCAATTGTGTGAAAATTAATATTGTGAAAATAGAAATAGTTTCTCCTGTTCGTTGAGAAAGTAACATTCTCAAAGATGGCGTCATGTCAGAGCCAGATTAAAAAAAAAAACACACACAATCGCTTTTAGAAGCGGCGAGGTGGAGACAGGGAGAAGGTATTTCATCATTCACTCGATGACAATGGAGGATTTACAGCTCTCGCTATTTAGGTTATGTTTCTCCTCTCTCTTTCTTCATTTCCCTGCTGCGTTTCCCAACACTCGACGATAAAACAACTCTCTAGGTCGCCACTTACCGTTTAAAGGTCACTCATGAATAGCAGACAAGGGGCAGGATAATAACCTTGAGATAGACCATATATCATTATCACTACTATTTAAGTTATTATTACTTGCCAAACTATAACCATACTTGGAAAAACAGGATGCTATAAGGCCATGGGATCCAACAGGGAAAATAGCCCGTGAGGAAAGGAAATAAAGGAAACAGCTAGAATAGTGTGCCCGGTAAGTGACGAAGATTTTTTTTTCTTTTTTTTTTGTGATCTTGATGCTTTTTAAGTATATTAGGAAAAAAGAGAATGCATAAAGAACAGGCCAGACTATTCAGTGCATGAGTAGGAAAAGGGAAAGTGAGTCTTAACCAGAGAGGGATCCAATACAGTACTATCTGCCCTGTCAAAGAACTCAGCAGGTAGACCTTTATGTTCCCCATATAAAAATGGTGAGGTTGCAGACACTACTAGAAACTATCGAGCTTGAGCGGCTATTAAATTTTCCAAGCAGGGACGTTTCCAGTAAGCTACAACAGAGAGAGAGAGAGAGAGAGAGAGAGAGAGAGAGAGAGAGAGTACATAAGTTACAGTAGGCCTATATATTTTCTCTCGGTTATTCGATCTTTACCCACTCAGCAACTTTTCAAATTTCCTGCACTTATTAACATAACAAACAAATAAGAAACACCATAAAGTTTATTTTAATCAAATCGTGAAATAAAACAGACAATTTGAGAGGACGCATCATTCAAAATAAACATTGCATTTATAATCATATATTATCAAAAAATAACTATTAAAAAATAAGAGAACTAAACCCCAAATAAAATCGGACAAAAGCAAAGTGAAAATAAAAAGAAACTATGAAAATGGTTAACCAAATAAAAGAAAAAATAGTGAATAATAAGAAAATATCAGTATCTGTTATTGGTGCCAAATTTTTTAGAATTTTTATTTTCGAAAATAGATAATCTGTATGACGAGATTATTATTATTATTATTATTATTATTATTATTATTATTATTATTATTATTATTATTATTATTATTACTTGCTAAGCTACAACCCTAATTGAAAAAGCAGGATGCTATAAGTCCAGGGGCCTTAAAAGGGAAAATAGCCCAGTGAGGAAAGGACACAAGGAAAAATTAAAAAATTAAATATTACATTTCTAAAAGAATGATTGAAGAAAAATTACATTACGATCAAAATTCATTTGGCTTTGCCTACAATTATTGTATAATGGATATTAGTAGCATTGACTGATTAACTGGCAACATGGCAAGGCAGGTGTTCCTGCAATATTGCAGTCCGTGCAAACAAGAGGGGACTTTATCGAGGAGTAATTTCAAGGAGCCTAGTGTGGACCCCTGGGCAGTAACCTCTATCTTTTTTGTGAGCCTCTAAAACCTGATACTTATTTTTGATTCTCACAAAGCTTCCCAAGAGGGAGTATTCGACGTTATGTGCATTGATTTTTCCCTTTCTGAATAGGAATACCTCAACGTGGTGAAAGGATTTGTTTATCGCCATGATCAGCAAAGCTGCGCTAGTTGAGACCACCCTTACTAGGTTGGTTTGCTAAAGTCTCCCACCACCATCAATCTTCAATGGACAGGGTGGTAAAATGGCCAAACCTCAAACATGAATAAGGACTTGTCTGAGTCTTTTGTCCTGCAATGCACTATAAATAGCTGCAATTGTTGTTTTATTAGATTTAGAATCTAGTAAGATAATAGACTGGGAATGTTGAAAAAATAAATGGGTGGGGGGGGGGGTGAAAAATCTTGAGTCGTACCAACTCTTGGATGAAGAGAGAGAAGAGGGCTATAAAGGAGGAAAGATAATAAGTTAGGAAAAACGGAAGCATGAAGAAAATTCTAAAGCATTGACTGACCTGAGGGAAGAAGTGGCTTGACGGGTGTTTCCAGACCAAGAAAAGAATTAACCCCAATGTGAGAATAATCTTTCATAAAGCCTCTTAAATGATGCCTAAATTGCAGTGAGGGAGACACAAAGAATTCCACCTTCAAGAAAATCTAATAATAATAATAATAATAATAATAATAATAATAATAATAATAATAATTAACACACTCTTTCCGTAGAATATATTTCTTGGTTTCCGTATATAAAATAGTTAAATACCAAAATCTTGATAACATTATGAAAAAAACAAAGACATCTAGTGAACGAAAATCAGTGAGAATGATTTCTACAATTGACTTTAATTGAACACATAATTTCCCCACAAAACGATTCCATTTGCAAATGAGGAAGTCGCTGATAATATCATCTTTCAAATCGTGAATAAAAAGTGGAATATTTTACTCTCCGTTGCCTACAATTCTTATGGAAATTTCTCAAACCACTGAAAGAGGGTTATTCTTCATGAATAGGTTTAGGCATTAACCGTGGCTATATATATATATATATATATATATATAAACAGTATACACATGAATATATATATACACATACATATGTATATATATGTATATATGTATATATACACATGTAGGTGTATATATATAAATGTATGTATAAATGTATATATACACAGTGTATATATATATATATATATATATATCCATGTCTAAGGCTTGCCCAAGTTTTCATCACCACACGGGTTGGTGATGGTAGGAGATTTTCGTCTGATCGCTCACAGCTATGCTGATCATGGCGATACACTAACCCTTTCACCACACTGAAGTATCCTCACTCAGAAAGGGATATATATATATATATATATATACAAGTGAGAGAGAGAGAGAGGAGAGAGAGAGAGAGAGAGAGAGATAACCGAGGCAGAAAACACATTAAATTCTTTAAAAAATGGCAGAGAGGTTTTCAACGTCATCGTTTATTACGAAATCCAGACATAAATGATATAAATAATCATCCGGACGAACTAATTTGTATGATATGGTTTGTGACGGTATGTGGGATTCTCTCTCTCTCTCTCTCTCTCTCTCTCTCTCTCTCTCTCTCTCTCAGCCCTTTTTATGTGTGAAATTTCTTATACATATCGTATATTTTCAGTACCAAAATAACTATATAACCAAAACTGTGACGTAACGAATTTTAGTCTCTCAAACAACGTATTCATCAAAATGTTTTAAGAAAAGTTTTTAAAGATCATAATGCAGTTATTAACGGCCTCAAGTGTGTATTGCATATTATCATGGTAAGTTAGCCTAAGAGGACCTGCCAATATAAGCTTATTTTGCTTCGTAGAAACCTGATATTGTGATTTTTTGTGATTTTGAGAAAATATTAATGTTCTCTTTAAGCTAAGTTCGAAACTCAAACAGAGTCAACTATCTACCAGGTACCGAATTCACTATTCTTGTCAACAAAACTTGTATAAATTATTCCGCCCTTCGAGGAAAAATAATTTATGACTTGTAATGTGAGGTTTAATGCATTTAAATCAGTAAGTTAAGTCCAATGGGTGTTATTAACTCAACGAAAGGCCCAATACTTCAGTGTTAAAATAAATAATACGGATTTGAAAACATTAATTTCTCTCTCTCTCTCTCTCTCTCTCTCTCTCTCTGCGCATTTATATATTTGTGTATATACATACACATTCAGTATATATATATATATATATATATATTTATATATATATATACGCATATCTCTCTATCTAATATATATATATATATATATATATATGAATATATATGTGTGTATGTATAGATAGATAGATAGATAATGAGAGGAAGCAAAATCAATCCGTCCGTATTATATGAGCACTTCAAAATCCCTCAGGAGGAATTCTATTTACAACAGCATTAACTCCGTCGACGTAAGCCGTAATTGTGTCTTCATACTCTGATTACAACAGTATCTCTTCGCGTCGTTCACGAACAATCGAATGTAATTTCCTAATTTTGAGATTCAACGAACGGTTTATACCAACGGCAGATACGCTAATTTACGAAAAACTTACCCAAAAAGTAAAAACGCGGCGTTTACGCAATACGCTTCAAAGTAATAAACATCTAACGCTCTAGTTATCTAACTGATACTTCTTCATCAGCATCATAATCAAAGACGCCAAAAATTTGAACTGTTTGAGATCCCCCAATCTGTTTCGATAACAACAACAATAATAAATAATTTTATTGGGCACAGCAATTACCGCCATATAATTTACAAATATTAATTCCAGTGTAATCACATGTCAATGATTTTACCATCAATGGTACAAAACATAAATCTAATCTGATAGACCCCGCTCCCATTTATAAGGAAAGTAAAGCTTTATGAATAAACTTCAAACGACAGCATCAAAGCCCCTTTTAAGAGTGGCCAAAGCCCTATAGAACATATCTGTAAAACCAAAAGCACTCTTAAGTGTCCTTAAAGACTTAACAGCCCCAAGAGATGAAAAATGTCTCTTCCTTCCAGTATAAAAGTAGAGATCAAATAAGAGTTTATGATAAAAGAACCGGGAAGAGTTTATAAGGACTTTCTATTATCATCATTATTACTAGCTAAGCTACAATTCTAGTTGGAAAAGCAGAATGATATAAGCCAACATTAAAAATAGCATTGTGGAAAGGAAAAAAGGAAAGATAGAATAATGTAGCAGACGTATTCTATAAGACATACATACAGACAGACACTCTTCACAGACTCCTTGGAAGATGAAATTGACTGTCTATTATTATTGATATGGAAGCTACTGCAGCTTTCAGCTTTGAAGTGAAAGTTGTCTTGGGGTTTGAGATAAACAACATGGCAAATTAGAAAGGCCTTATATATTAATTCCTTTTCTCTTTTGTAAACCTTTTTACTAATATACTAAACCCCTTTAACGTTGTCCCTTTACCAACAAAAGGACTAAGGGGATATGTGATACTATAAAATTACATTTTAACCTGGTACGCCATACTTCCCAATGACACCTTCTACCTCTCCAGCACCCACTCTAGCATTTAAGTCACCCATGACAACTACATAATTCCTTCTACCCAGTCCTTCTACACACCTAGTTAATTCATTCCAGAACTCATTCCGCTCTTCTTCACTTTTCTCACTACCTGGCCCATACGCACTGACAAACGCCCAACATTCCCTACCCAACCTAACCCTTACCCACATTACCCTAGATGATATCTCCTTCCATTCCACTATTTTACCTGTCATCCATTCACTCAACAATAACGCCACACCCTCTCTCGCTCTTCCCCTTTCAATCCCAGACACTCTACCAGACATTTCACCAAACATCACTTCACCCTTTCCTTTCATCTTTGTCTCACAAAAGGCCAATACATCCATCCTTCTACTTCTAAACATACTTCCAATCTCACATCTTTTACTCTACATCGTACTACATCCACGCACAATCAAACACCCCAAAACTAGAGTGCGGGGAGCAGTCACTCTCCCCCCAGCTCCATCTCTTTGTCGATGTCTCGTAGGATTTTTATACAGGAGAGGGGGTTCCCAGCCCCTCGTCCCGTCCCTTTTAGTCGCCTCTTACGACACGCAGGGATAATGTTGGCGCTATTCTAATTTTTATATGCCCCCTCGGCCACAAGGGGCAATGAGAGTGGTGAGAGACTGGTAGATATGTGTGTTGAACAAGAGATGGTAATAAGTGCTAGCTTTTTTAAAAAGAAAGATAAAAATAAGTATACATGGGTAAGAGTGGTAAATGGAAGAGTCGTAGAAAGGGCATTAATGGATTATGTGTTGATAACTAAAAGAATGTTTGGAAGATTGAAAGACGTGCACGTGTTTAGGGGTATGGCTAACGGTATGTCTGATCATTTTTTGGTGGAAGGAAAATTAGTTGTAGCAAAAGAGTGGGGGAATAGAGTAGGTGGATGTAAAAGGGAGCTAGTGAGGGTTGAAGAGCTAATAAAACCGGGGGTAAAAAGTAAATATCGGGAAAGGTTGAAAATGGCATATGACGAGGTGAGAGTAAGAGAAACTGGTAATTAGAGGAGGAGTGGAAGTTAGTAAAAGAAAATTTTGTTGGGATTACAAGTGATGTATGTGGCAAGAAGGTTGTTGGAGGCAGCATGCGGAAGGGCAGTGAATGTTGGAATGAAGGAGTGAAGGTAAAAGTGGAAGAGAAAAAGAGGGCCTTTGAAGAATGGCTGCAAAGTAATAGTATAGAGAAGTATGAAAAATATAGAGAGAAAAATGTGGAAGTAAAGCACAAGGTACGTGAGGCAAAGAGGGCAGCTGACCTGAGGTGGGGTCAGGGATTGGGTCAGTCATATGAAGAGAATAAGAAGAAGTTTTGGAAAGAAGTGAAGAGAGTAAGGAAGGCTGGAGCAAGAATTGAAGAGACAGTGATAGATGGAAATGGAAGGTTGTTAAAAGGAGAGGAGGCAAGGAAAAGGTGGGCGGAATATTTTGAAAGTTTGCTGAATGTTGAGGATAATAGGGAGGCAGATATAATTGCTGTTCCAGGTGTTGAGGTGCCAGTGATGGGAGATGAGAATGAGAGAGAGATTACAATAGAGGAAGTGAGGAGAGCACTAGATGAAACGAGAGTAAGAAAAGCATCTGGTATGGATGGTGTGAAAGCTGAGATGTTGAAGGAAGGGGGTGTGACTCCACTTGAATGGTTGGTGAAATTGTTTAATATGTGTTTTGTGTTGTCAATGGTACCAGTAGATTGGGTTTGTACATGTATTGTACCACTATATAAGGGTAAGGGAGATGTGCATGAGTGTTGTAATTCAAGAGGTATTAGTTTGTTGAGTGTAGTTGGAAAAGTGTATGGTAGAGTAATGATTAATAGGATTAAAGATAAAACAGAGAATGCAATCTTGGAAGTACAGGGTGGTTTTAAAAGAGGTAGGGGTTGTATGAATCAGATTTCTACAGTTAGGCAGATATGCGAGAAATATTTAGCAAAAGGTAAGGAGGTGTATGTTGCGTTTATGGATCTGGAGAAAGAATATGATAGAGTTGATAGGGAAGCAATGTGGAATGTGATGAGGTTATATGGAGTTGGTGGAAGGTTGTTGCAAGCAGTGAAAAGTTTCTACAAAGGTATTAAAGCATGTGTTAGAATAGGAAATGAAGTGAGTGATTGGTTTCCGGTGAGAGTGGGGCTGAGACAGGGATGTGTGATGTCGCCGTGGTTGTTTAACTTGTATGTTGATGGAGTGGTGAGAGAGGTGAATGCTCGAGTGCTTGGACGAGGATTAAAACTGGTAGGCGAGAATGACCATGAATGGGAGGTAAATCAGTTGTTGCTTGCGAATGATACTGTACTGGTAGCAGACACAGAAGAGAAGCTTGACCGACTAGTGACAGAATTTGGAAGGGTGTGTGTGAGAAGGAAGTTGAGAGTTAATGTGGGTAAGAGTAAGGTTATGAGATGTACGAGAAGGGAAGGTGGTGCAAGGTTTAATGTCATGTTGAATGGAGAGTTACTTGAGGAGGTGGATCTGTTTAGGTACTTGGGGTCTGTTGTTGCAGCAAATGGTGGAGTGGAAGCAGATGTACGTCAGAGAGTGAATGAAGGTTGCAAAGTGTTGGGGGCAGTTAAGGGAGTAGTAAAAAATAGAGGGTTGGGCATGAATGTAAAGAGAGTTCTATATGAGAAAGTGATTGTACCAACTGTGATGTATGGATCGGAGTTGTTGGGAATGAAAGTGATGGAGAGACAGAAACTGAATGTGTTTGAGATGAAGTGTCTAAGGAGTATGGCTGGTGTATCTCGAGTAATAGGGTTAGGAACGAAGTGGTGAGGGAGAGAACGGGTGTAAGAAATGAGTTAGCGGCTAGAGTGGATATGAATGTGTTGAGGTGGTTTGGCCATGTTGAGAGAATGGAAAATGGTTGTCTGCTAAAGAAGGTGATGAATGCAAGAGTTGATGGGAGAAGTACAAGAGGAAGGCCAAGGTTTGGGAGGATGGATGGTGTGAAGAAAGCTCTGGGTGATAGGAGGATAGATGTGAGAGAGGCAAGAGAGCGTGCTAGAAATAGGAATGAATGGCGAGCGATTGTGACGCAATTCCGGTAGGCCCTGCTGCTTCCTCCAGTGCCTTAGATGACCGCGGAGGTAGCAGCAGTAGGGGATTCAGCATTATGAAGCTTCATCTGTGGTGGATAATGTGGGAGGTTGGGCTGTGGCACCCTAGCAGTACCAGCTGAACTCGGTTGAGTCCCTGGTTAGGCTGAAGGAACGTAGAGAGTAGAGGTCCCCTTTTTGTTTTGTTTCATTGTTGATGTCGGCTACCCCCCAAAATTGGGGGAAGTGCCTTTGGTATATGTATGTATAAAATTACATATAACAGACCTCTAGATTTAATAAAATTCTGAGCTATTGAAGAGAATATTTTCATAATGCACAGAAAGAGAAGTCAAGACAAATTTATTTAAGAAGCCTCCATATAATGAAACGCAAGGCACATTAGTGTACTTTTCAAGTGTGTAACAATGACAGCATAGCTATAATGACCTGCATGCTTACATATACAGTACTGTCATTAAGCTCGAGACCAGTCCTCCTTATCTGCTCTAAATAATTAATAATATTATGTATAGTGTGTAATGTATGTAACAGTGTAAAATTTCTATAATTAGGAATTTCCATCTCGATCGTCTCATATACTACCATAAATTTTGACGGTATGTATACAAAATTGGTACTAATGTACACAGCCCGTAAAGAATGAGAAATGGTGCTTGAGAAAGGATGAAAGTTCATGACAAACAGGAAAAAAAAGATATACGAGAAATCCAATGATTTGTCATTTGTCAGTAATTGGTCTGTACAAGTCACTGATCCCGTAGGGAAAATGTGAGTCAATGTGGCCAGATAGGTTTTAAACAGCTACCTTATGGCAGATGATCCTTACTCTTGAGCTCAGCTAAACATTGACTAAAATATCTGTATAAAAAATAACTGGCCGATTGAATGACCGCTTTAATCTTCTCTGGCGTCATAACATTATGTGCAAAGGGGCAGAAGGCGGTAGATTGTATGCGGGTCTATATTAAGCAGGCCTTGGGGCTGTACGTGTTCTTTCCTATAGGGCAACCTCGAGTGCAGTGAGGTGTTTAAGGGTGTAAGAAGCCTGTTGGACAATCTGGACACAAATAGATCCAAATAGCAGTTGAGCAGTAGGATTGTTGGACAAAACAGGTACACTTGGACACAGGAATCACTGGTACAACTGACCCCGAAGAGGTGAACCTTGTCACACCCTTACTTCGTGGGGAGTAACGAAACAGATAGTGTAGGGAGAGATGTCAGAGGTAGTGGGTAGGGAAAAAGACAGGAACTCACAGAACCGCAATGGTGTGACTGGGTGCACGTCTACAGAGCGAGGTGTGCCAGGAATTTCTGTGGCCAACTGTACACGTTACAGTATATGAAAGAGAGAGTCTATATGACCTTACATTAGATAAAAAAGTGTCTTGACTTCCGGGATATTTGGAGAAAGCGAGTTCTCCATAAATGAAATGCATGCAAAGGGTTACGACCTTTTCACCAGTTGTCTGCAAATATACTTTAGACTTTAATCAACAACTAAGGATGGACATGCAAGTAATTTCAATCTTATTACTATTATTCTGAATCCAATCCAATTGAAGGACAAATTATTTTTAAAAAAGTTACAGAATATAAAATTTTCATTGGCATTTATAGTAAAAAAAAGCGACTAATAACTATAGTTTGCTTCAGGTACAGTATTTTGATTTATTGTTTTTCTTTTTAATCTGACCGCATGTGATTTCAAGGACTCTATTTTTACTACCCATTCCATTGGTTGAACTGTCTAATATTTGGCTTTCATATCTTGAAAACTATAAACTACAATATTAAAAAGAATTATTTTCATCTGCTTTCCAGACTTCAATGAATATCCGAAGGATTTGTTAACCTGCCATATTCATGTGGTTGCCTCAAAGCAAACCGCACTAATGAGAATTATGATAAGTGAAATGTGACAAACTGAAATTCACAGATGTGGTCTGGTAAATAGAATAAACTAAAGAAAAAAAAACATGCAGGTTTCACGCTGTAACCTTTACATAAGCATCTGACGCAAATCAACCAATGAAAGAAAACATGAAAGTTTTCGAATGTTTTATGACACTTAAAGCAATTGGATTTTGGGCCACAAATGGCCTTTGATTAACGTGAATTTGCGGCCTTAAGGTGTAAATGGAAATCAATTCGCTGGGAGTTTCGACGTTATGCAACGACGGAATAACGGTTCGGATCGCAAAGACTAAAAGAAAAACTGATGATTTACATGCGAATTGAAATATAAAGATTTCAACACTGGGATTTGAAAAGGAGCTGCATCTCTTGAATGAAAGCTCTTGCTGCTTTTCTTATTCACACTAAAGTCGTTAAATGATGTAATTAATTGCATTATAACGTCCATTAAACTTACTAATTCAGACCACATGATATTTTTGTAGATACGTTGCCATTTATAAGTTTGATTACAGGGAACCTTTCTAGCATCATGGAAAGTATTTCACTACCATGATTGAACTAGAGATTCGCTTTAATACTTAAATTAGATTATGGAGCAATTGCAGTAGGAAATCTAAATCAAGAGTTCTGCTTTGAACAATAGATGGCGTTCCTGAGGAACCGACGTCGGTCTGGCTGCAAAGGATGGAATCAGGATCTTCATGAAATTCCCAAAGAATTTGAAAAATCCTTTATGCATTTAAATTTGATCCTAAATTTTCGTATTTATATTTCAAAGAATCTAAAGTTTTTATTTATCAATTCTTGTTGAATGTTTTTTCCTAATATTCAAATAATTTTGTATCAAAGTTTTCACGACCATAACCTTTTTATTAGTGTCGTTCCAAAACTCAATGTAGTCCTGATGAAGGGTCGCAAAGTGATCGACACCAAACATTACATGGAGAAAAGTAAATGTATTTCTGCTGTTATTCTGAAAACTATCTGCACGATATCCTGGCCGAAGAGAAACTATCTTCGATATTTGGACGCCACTAAGACATGATCC
>NC_090745.1:12155866-12160866 GCF_036898095.1 Palaemon carinicauda
TTCACAACGATATTTTTACGTTTTCTAACATTTCTGTTTAAGACGAATGACAATTTAAAACCGATTTGAGAGCGCATTAGTATTCCACATTTCTCCTAATAGAGAGACTAAGAATCTTTTGGAGTTCTGACAGGAAAGCATTCAACTTTCCTATTGATAACGAAAGACAAATTGGAGTCGAACAAGGAGTTTAAGGAGTTTTGAAGACTTTTTGAAGACTTTTTGGAGCCTGTGAGCGATTTCTAAAAGGTCTTCATGTTTTTCAAAAATAAGCTAGATAAAGGTACTCATTATCGTTGGCTCAGCAGGGCTGCCCGTTTCCCGCTAGCCCGGAGGGCCTTCCCCCATCCCACTGGCAGGGAGGATCTCTCCCCTTCCCGCTGGCCGGGCGGGGCTCCCCCCTTCCCGCTGACAGGGCAGGGCTCCCCCTTTCCCGCTGGCAGGGCGGGGCTCCCCCCTTCCCGTTGGCAGGGCGGGGCTCCACCCTTCTCGCTAGCAGGGCGGGGGTCCCCCCTTCCCGCTGGCAGGGCAAGCTTCCCCCTTCCCGCTGGAAGGGCGGGGCTTCCCTCTTCCCGCTGGCAGGGCGGGTCTTCCCCCTTCCCGCTGGCCGGGCGGGGCTCCCCCCTTCCCGCTGGCAGGGTGGGTCTTCCCGCTGGCAGGGCGGGTCTTCCCCCTTCCCGTTGGCCGGGCAGGGCTCCCCCCTTCCCGCTAGCAAGGCGGGGCTCCCCCCTTCTCGCTGGAAGGGCGGGGGTCCCCCCTTCTCGCTGGCAGGGTTGGGCTTTTCCCTTACCGCTGGCAGGGTGGGGCTTCCCCCTTCCCGCTGGGAGGGCGGGGCTTCCCCCTTCCCGCTGGCTGGGCGGGGCTCTCCCCTTCCCGCTGGCCGGGCGGGGCTCTCCCCTTCCCGCTGGCCGGGCGGGGCTCTCCCCTTCCCCCTGGCCGGGCGGAGCTCTCCCCTTCCCGCTGGCCAGGCGGGGCTCTCCCCTTCCCGCTGGCCGGGCGGGGCTCTCCCCTTCCCGCTGGCAAGGCGGGGCTCTCCCCTTCCCGCTGGCAGGGCGGGGCTCTCCACTTCCCGCTGGCAGGGCGGGGCTCACCCCTTCCCCTGGCAGGGCGGGGCTTCCCCCTTCCCGCTGGCAGAACGGGGTTTCCCCCTTCCCGCTGGCAGGTTGGGGCTCCACCCTTCCCGCTGGCTGGGCGGGGCTCCCCCCCTTCCCGCTGGCAAGGCGGGGCTCCCCCATTCCTGCTGGCAGGCGAGGGCTCTCCCCTTCCAGCTGGCAGGGCGGGGCCAGGCTCCCCCCTTCCCGCTGGCAGGGCGGGGCAAGGCTTCCCCCTTCCCGCTGGCAGGGCGGGGCTCCCCCTTCCCACTGGCAGGGCGGGGCTCCCCCTTCCCGCTGGCAGGGAGGGACTCCACCCTTCCTGCTGGCAGGGCGGGGTTCCCCCCTTCCCACTGGCAGGGTGGGGCTTCCCCCTTCCCGGTGGCATGGTGGGGATTCTCCCTTCCTTCTGGCAGGTTGGGGGCCCCCCCCTTCCCGCTGGCAGGGTGGGACGCTTCCTTCCCGCTGGCAGGGTGTGGCTCTCCCTTTCCTGCTGGCAGGGCGGGGCTTCCCCCTACCCGCTGGCAGGGAGGGGCTCCTCATTTCTCGCTGGTAGGGCAGGACTTCTCCTCCCGGCTAGCAGGGCGGGATACCCCCTTTCTATTGGCCAGGTGGGGCTACCCCCTTCTGGCTGGCAGGGAGGATCTCTCCCCTTCCCGCTGGCCGGTCGGGGCTCCCCCCTTCCCGCTGACAGGGCAAGGCTTCCCCTTTCCCGCTGGAAGGGCGGGGCTCCCCCCTTCCCGTTGGCAGGGCGGGGCTCCACCCTTCTTGCTAGCAGGGCGGGGGTCCCCCCTACACACTGGCCGGGCGGGGCTCCCCCCTTCCCGCTGGCAGGGCGGGGCTCCCCCCCTTTTCGCTGGCAGGGCGGGGCTCCCCTCTTCTCGCTGGCAGGGCGGGGCTTCCCCCTTCCCGCTGGCAGGGCGGGGCTTCCCCCTTCCCACTGGCAGGGCGGGGCTTCCCCCTTCCCGCTGGCAGGGCGGGGCTCCCCCCTTCTCGCTGGCAGGGCGGGGCTCCCCCCCTTCTCGCTGGCAGGGCGGGGCTTCCCCCTTCCCGCTGGCAGGGTGGGGCTTCCCCCTTCCTGCTGGAAGGGCGGGGCTCTCCCCTTCCCGCTGGCCGGGCGGGGCTCTCTCCTTCCCGCTGGCAGGGCGGGGCTCACCCCTTCCCCCTGGCAGGGCGGGGCTTCCCCCTTCCCGCTGGCAGAACGGGGTTTCCCCCTTCCCGCTGGCAGGTTGGGGTTCCACCCTTCCCGCTGGCTGGGCGGGGCTCCCCCCCTTCCCGCTGGCAAGGCGGGGCTCCCCCATTCCTGATGGCAGGGGAGGGCTCCCCCCTTCCTGCTGGAAGGGCGGGGCCAGGCTCCCCCCTTCCCGCTGGCAGGGCGGGGCCAGGCTCCCCCTTCCCACTGGCAGGGCGGGGCTCCCCCTTCCCACTGGCAGGGCGGGGCTCCCCCTTTCCCGCTGGCAGGAAGGGGCTCCCCCCTTCCCGCTGTCAGGGCGGGGCTCCCCCCTTCCCACTGGCAGGGCGGGGCTTCCCCCTTCCCGGTGGCATGGTGGGGATTCTCCCTTCCTTCTGGCAGGTTGGGGCTCCCCCCTTCCCGCTGGCAGGGTGGGATGCCCCTCTCCCGCTGGCAGGGTTTGGCTCTCCCTTTCTTGCTGGCAGGGCGGGGCTTCCCCCTTCCCGCTGGCAGGGAGGGGCTCCCCATTTCTCGCTGGTAGGGCAGGACTTCTCCTCCCCGATAGCAGGGCGGGCTTCCCCCTTCCTATTGGCCAGGTGGGGCTACCCCCTTCCGGCTGGCAGGGACGTGGGCTGTCAATTGCCTCCACCTGGTTCTGTCTCTAGCTCTCTGTATAAATTGTCCAGCTGCTACATTCTCCTTTACATCTTCCAGTAAGCTGTCTAGGGTAATAAAACTAGAAAAATAAACACATATACCATAAAAATGACGATACAATACAAACTGAAAATGCTAAAAAGGGAGAAAAGCATTGCTTACAACCTTGAAATTAAGTTCTTTAAAGTGTACCCACCCCTTGCCCCATTGGTACCATATTCCAGATAGCTTTTGTGCATGTGTTTACGAATTAGTTCGCATTCAAATATAAATCTTTTATCTATTGAAATCCTTGGTGTCTTGTTCCTTAAAAATAGCGCGACATTATTCTTTTTTTTTTTTCTGTCGTTTCACAAATTGCACTATAAAGACGTAGCGCAACAGATTATCGGCAGCTAGATAATATCAACTTAGTTAGAAATGAAGTTTGTAATTTTAACACGGAAATGGATAACGCAAAGTCAAGCTGCAAACTAATCATAAACAGTTCATCTGTACCAACTGGTATGGAATGAACATCTTGCACTCCCAATCTTCTTTGACTCTCCCTATTCTCTCCTTCTGTCACCCCTTCCCGCTCTCACCTCTTCTCACTCTCACCGTTTCTCGCTCTCACCACCCTCAGATTCTCTCTCTCTCTCTCTCTCTCTCTCTCTCTCTCTCTCTCTCTCTCTCTCTCTCTCTCTCTCTCTCTCTCTCTCTAGTGAAATATTGTAGTTTACAGACCCCCAAATACTAAGGAATTTGACATAATAATAGAAAAAATAGATGATATATGTAGAAACCATAAAGACTGGAATATACTCCTATCCGGAGATTTTAACTTTCCTTTCGTGGATTGGAAAGAACGGATAGAAGAAAGTGGTTGTATGTATACATATAAAAAAGATAGTAATAGTAGCACAGAAGATAAGAGGCAATTTGAAAAGCTTCAAGATATGCTATTAGAACATAATATGCAACAAATAAACCACATTCCAACAAGAAAGGAAAATGTCCTAGATCTAGTATTTGTGAATGAGGTGAATTATGTTAAAGAAATAATAGTGTATAACACGGGAATTTCAGACCACAATATCATAGAATTGATAGTCCATTCCCAAGCAAGTGATCGCAGAATTAATAAAAGCACAAAACTTTGGGAAGGATATGGAAAATATAATTTTTACAGTAAGAATATAAAATGGTCAGAAATAAATGAAGAACTGAATAAAGAATGGAAAAATGTTTTTGTAAGTGATAATATACAGGTAAATACGGACATACTGTACAAAATACTGGAGAAAATTGTTGAAAAGTATGTACCGAAAAAAAAACAATAAACAAAAGACGTGCATTCCAAGAGACAGAAGGATCTTATTTCAGAAAATTAGAAAGTGGAAGAAAAATCTTGCAAAAGAAAAAAATGTGTGGAAAATGAGGGAAATAAAATGTAAGATAGAAAATGCAGAACAAAAGATTATACAGTCGAAAGAAAATGAAAAAAGGGACTTAGAAGAAAGGACACTTCAAAATATAAAAAGAAACCCCAAAGTACTTTACTCCTATGCAAAAAAGATGAATAAAGGGAGATTAGAAATAGGCCCTCTAAGAATTGAAGGACGGTTAACGAATGAAAAAAAGGAAATATGCAACATATTAGCAGAAAAATATAAGAGTGAGTTCACACCAAGAATTGCGAATGAGAATAATGAAACAAATGAGAGAAGAAAATGTTGAATATCTAACGGATATAGATATTAATGAAACAGATATTGTCACGGCTATAAACGAAATTAAAAATGGATCGGCAGCCGGACCAGATGGAGTTCCAGCGATTTTGTTTAAAAAAAAAATGCAAACACTATCGCGAAGCCGCTTGCAATACTGCTAAGACAAAGTGTAGATATGAGCGAGATATATGTTAAACATAAATTAGCTTATATAACCCCCATCTTCAAAAGTGGATCAAGACTAGAGGCAAGCAATTATAGACCTGTTAGTCTAACATCAAATATTATGAAAGTGTATGAGAGGGTAATAAAAAAGAAAATAATGAACCATTTGGTTAAAAATAATTTGTTTAATATGGGTCAACACGG
>NC_090745.1:12165866-12173366 GCF_036898095.1 Palaemon carinicauda
ATACATCTAACAACACTGATATTACCAAACAATTAATCTTCGCTCAAGGGATTAACTACTGCAATGTAATGGTAGAAGAGACATTAGCTGTGGTAAGCAGTTTTTCTGGGACAAGGAGACTCCAAAATCAAACCATTGATTTCTACTCTTGGGTAGTGCCACAGCCTCTGTAAAATGGTCTTCCACTGTCTTGGGGTAGAGTTCTCTTACTTGAGGTTACACTCGGGCATGTTATTCTTTCTTGTTTCTGTTCCTCTTTTCTTAAGTGTTTTAGTTACTGTATATATGAAAGATCCAACTTGAAGTTTCTCTTCTTAGAATATTTTGTTTTGATTGTTCATTAATTCTTTTATTGTTTGGTTATTTCCTCGTTTCCCATCCTCGCTGGGCTATATTTACCTGTTGGAGCCCTTAGGCTTATAGCATCCTGCTTGTCCAACTAGCAGAAGAACAAACCTACCAACATATTCACCACAGGGCCTCATGCGCCCTGTCTCTCTCTCTCTCTCTCTCTCTCTCTCTCTCTCTCTCTCTCTCTCTCTCTCTCTCTCTCTGGGTCGGGGAACAAGAAGAGGAAGAAGATAGTGTGGCTGGTGATAATAATAATAGTATTGAAAAAAAAACAACAATAATAATAATAATAATAATTATAATAATAATAATAATAATAATGATATATTATATATACTGTATATATATTTATATAAATATAAAAATAATATATATAGGATATATATATGTATATATATATATATATATATATATATATATATATATATATATATATATATATATATATATATATATATATATATATATACACGGTCACGCTTAGCTCTCCCCGTACCTCGGGTACGGGGGGAGAGTAGTCATAACCTGGTGAGATGGGGCTACGTGAGCATGTGTGTGCATATCTATTTAAATACTCAGCCATCATTTCTGACGGGACGCGTACACGAGTCATATAAATTACAGTAAAGAAAATATCGAACATCCACGATTTAAAGATCTCGTAACATAATTTACGTAATTCTAATGGCGTCAGCAAGCAACATGAAAGTTTATAAATGATGTAAATGGAAGTATAAATATTAAAAATTTATGGAATCAAAAAATATGTCTGAATGAGAGAACGAAAGTTAACCTGATCTATTCATTGTTTTATATTTCTAAAGAAAAAAACTTGTGAAATTATGCTGGGAACTGTCAAAGTTTCCTTCTCTATTTTCCTTCTTATTTTCATTACATTTTGCACTTTAAAACTAATATCAACAATATTTTCAATAATAAAAACGAAAGGACCGATGGATATAGATATCACATAATTCATGTAACATCTAAACTTGAGTTGAAAATACATTAATTCCGCTAATGGTTAAAACTCTCTCTCACAAGATAATCAAGTTTCGCATTAAACTCACACCTTAATTCATTTCAGAGTAATTGCGCAGTTTAATTAATCACTGCAAAGGAAAATGACACATAAAAGATGAACGTTAGAGGTATTTCATATTAAGATGTTTTAAGTATTTCTGTCTCTCCTTTTCCAAAGAGATTCTATTCCTCTGATATTTTCCCTATATAATAAACAGCAAGTCTCTCTCTCTCTCTCTCTCTCTCTCTCTCTCTCTCTCTCTCTCTCTCTCTCTCTCTCTCTATATATATATATATATATATATATATATATATATATATATATATATATATATAATTATATATATAATATATACATATATATAAATATATATAAATACATGCATACATATATATACATATATATACAAATATATATACATATATATGCATATACATACATATATATGCATATATAGATATATATACAAATATATATATATATATATATATATATATATATATATATATATATATATATATATATAAATATATATACAAATAAATAAATAAATATATATACATACATACATATATATATAAAAACAAATAAATTATACAATATATACTGTATGTATATCTATATATATATATATATATATATATATATATATATATATATATAAATATATATATATATATATATATATATATATATATATCCTGTCGCGCTTAGGGGAAAGGGAGTAGTGATACCCTCGTGAGAGGGGTTGCCGCGAGAGGTACACTCGGAAACCATACTCTCCCACAAATTGCAGAACCGGCGGGTTTTAGTTAAGAAAGGGGGAGAGCGTGGGAACGGTTGAATCTGCGTGTGTATATGTGGGCATTATGTTTGCATAACTAATTTTATCTAAATATTTGGAAGTCGTCTTTGACTGCTCGGGTACACCAGTATAGAGTTAAAATAGAATTGAGAAAATTTCATTTCAAAACTCCATCGCAACAGGAATCATTCTTCAATTGATTTATATCCAAATATCAAACTTTTCAGTTGGTTTGACGATGAAATGAAAAACCTACAATTTTTTCCTGTGTGGTGGAATATCATAAATGGAATCATCGCAATCCGATGTCCAATATTAGTTTTAAGGTTTTGATGGAAGTCAGATATTATTAAAGATGCCAAAAATATATTAACAAATAAAAAATAAGCAGATGCATTCATTTAAATAATGAGCATTTTGCTATTGCAATGGCTAATACTTTAAAGGTTTAAAGGCCGTCCATGTTGGCAGAGGCAAGGGACAGTGACACTGTCCTAGTCACTGACCATATATACATATGATCAGCGCTCAGGCCCCCTCTCCACCCGAGCTAGGACCAAGGAGAGCTAAGCAATGACTGCTGATGACTCAGCAGGTAGACCTATAGGCTGCTACGAACAATCCATCCTTAGTTCGCAAGAATGGTAAAGTTACAACCACTAAAGGAACTAACGAGTTTGAGCGGACTCGAGCCCCAGTCTGTCGACCACCTTTTTAATCTTTCAATAGTTAAGAAATATAATAAAATTGAATTCTTCAATGACACTCAACACAAAGCAATACTGGAAAACTATACTTATAGGAGTTATAGGATGTTAAATATTTTTTTCCTTGTTTCCTTCTTTAACCAGTTGAGTGACAGGATTTTCCCCTTTCACATAGACGAGAAGAAACAAATGTAGCCAGTGTACAAAATTAAATTCCTCAAATTCTATAGACATACCTTTATATACTACTTTGCAATAAGTATGTAACCACAATATAAACTAGAGGGTATTCAAGTAGAGAGCATGCCTTCGCTACGCCAGACAGTCTTATTTAGCTCTAACTCCACTGCGTACTTATACTCAGATGTATTTTCTTCAAAATCTAATGAATTCGTCCATATGTCATACCCCACACGGCTACCAAGTTTCGTTGAAATTGGTTCCGTCGTGTTTGCTTAATGTTGCTTACACACACACACACACACACACACACACACACACACACACACACACACACACACACACACACAAATATTTAGACCTATTTAACATTGCGATTATTTTAAAAGTACTACTGCGTACTTGTACTTTGATGTACTTTATCCAAAATGTTACAGATTCATTCTTCGATCACACCCAACATGACTACCAAGTTTGGTCTAAATTTGTACAGTAGTTTTTGTGAAAAGTTGGTTACAAACAAAATAAACTAACAAAATGACAAGGGTGAATACATACCCCTCACATTTGGTGAAGGCAAATACTTGTATTTTCCACCTAATTGCTAGTAATATATATATATATATATATATATATATATATATATATATATATATATATATATATATATATATATATATATGTATATATATATATATATATATATGTATATATATATCTCTATCTATCTATATACCAAGGCACTTCCCCCAATTTTGGGGGGTAGCCGACACCAACAATGAAACAAAACAAAAAGGGGACCTCTACTCTCTATGTTCCTTCAGCCTAATCAGGGACTCAACCGAGTTCAGCTGGTACTGCTAGGGTGCCACAGCCCAACCTCCCACATTTCCACCACAGATGAAGCTTCATAATGCTGACTCCCCTACTGCTGCTACCTCCGCGGTCATCTAAGGCCCCGGAGGAAGCAGCAGGGCCTGCTGGAACTGCGTCACAATCGCTCGCCATTCATTCCTATTTCTAGCACGCTCTCTTGCCTCTCTCACATCTATCCTCCTATCACCCAGAGCTTTCTTCAAACCATCCATCCACCCAAACCTCGGCCTTCCTCTTGTACTTCTCCCCTCAACTCTTGCATTCATCACCTTCTTTAGCAGACAACCATTTTCCATTCTCTCAACATGGCCAAACCACCTCAACACATTCATATCCACTCTAGCCGCTAACTCATTTCTTACACCCGTTCTCTCTCTCACCACTTCGTTCCTAACCCTATCTACTCGAGATACACCAGCCATACTTCTCAGACACTTCATCTCAAACACATTCAATTTCTGTCTCTCCATCACTTTCATTCCCCACGACTCCGATCCATACATCACAGTTGGTACAATCACTTTCTCATATAGAACTCTCTTTACATTCATGCCCAACCCTCTATTTTTTACTACTCCCTTAACTGCCCCCAAAACTTTGCAACCTTCATTCACTCTCTGACGTACATCTGCTTCCACTCCACCATTTGCTGCAACAACAGACCCCAAGTACTTAAACTGATCCACCTCCTCAAGTAACTCTCCATTCAACATGACATTCAACCTTGCACCACCTTCCCTTCTCGTACATCTCATAACCTTACTCTTACCCACATTAACTCTCAACTTCCTTCTCTCACACACCCTTCCAAATTCTGTCACTAGTCGGTCAAGCTTCTCTTCTGTGTCTGCTACCAGTACAGTATCATCCGCAAACAGCAACTGATTTACCTCCCATTCATGGTCATTCTCGCCTACCAGTTTTAATCCTCGTCCAAGCACTCGAGCATTCACCTCTCTCACCACTCCATCAACATACAAGTTAAACAACCACGGCGACATCACACATCCCTGTCTCAGCCCCACTCTCACCGGAAACCAATCACTCACTTCATTTCCTATTCTAACACATGCTTTACTACCTTTGTACAAACTTTTCACTGCTTGCAACAACCTTCCACCAACTCCATATAACCTCATCACATCCCACATTGCTTCCCTATCAACTCTATCATATGCTTTCTCCAGATCCATAAACGCAACATACACCTCCTTACCTTTTGCTAAATATTTCTCGCATATCTGCCTAACTGTAAAAATCTGATTCATACAACCCCTACCTCTTCTAAAACCACCCTGTACTTCCAAGATTGCATTCTCTGTTTTATCCTTAATCCTATTAATCAGTACTCTACCATACACTTTTCCAACTACACTCAACAAACTAATACCTCTTGAATTACAACACTCATGCACATCTCCCTTACCCTTATATAGTGGTACAATACATGCACAAACCCAATCTACTGGTACCATTGACAACACAAAACACATATTAAACAATCTCACCAACCATTCAAGTACAGTCACACCCCCTTCCTTCAACATCTCAGCTTTCACACCGTCCATACCAGATGCTTTTCCTACTCTCGTTTCATCTAGTGCTCTCCTCACTTCCTCTATTGTTATCTCTCTCTCATTCTCATCTCCCATCACTGGCACCTCAACACCTGGAACAGCAGTTATATTTGCCTCCCTATTATCCTCAACATTCAGCAAACTTTCAAAATATTCCGCCCACCTTTTCCTTGCCTCCTCTCCTTTTAACAACCTTCCATTTCCATCTTTCACTGTCTCTTCAATTCTTGCGCCAGCCTTCCTTACTCTCTTCACTTCTTTCCAAAACTTCTTCTTATTCTCTTCATATGACTGACCCAATCCCTGACCCCACCTCAGGTCAGCTGCCCTCTTTGCCTCACGTACCTTGCGCTTTACTTCCACCTTTTTCTCTCTATATTTTTCATACTTCTCTATACTATTACTCTGCAGCCATTCTTCAAAAGCCCTCTTCTTCTCTTCCACTTTCACCTTCACTCCTTCATTCCACCATTCACTGCCCTTCCTCATGCTGCCTCCAACAACCTTCTTGCCACATACATCACTTGCAATCCCAACAAAATTTTCTTTTACTAACTTCCATTCCTCCTCTAAATTACCAGTTTCTCTTACTCCCACCTCATCATATGCCATTTTCAACCTTTCCTGATATTTACTTCTTACCCCCGGTTTTATTAGCTCTTCAATCCTCACTACCTCCCTTTTACATCCACCTACTCTATTCCCCCACTCTTTTGCTACAACTAATTTTCCTTCCACTAAAAAATGATCAGACATACCGTTAGCCATACCCCTAAACACGTGCACGTCTTTCAATCTTCCAAACATTCTTCTAGTTACCAACACATAATCCATTAATGCCCTTTCTACTACTCTTCCATTTGCCACTCTTACCCATGTATACTTATTCTTATATATATATATATATATATATATATATATATATATATATATATATATATATATATATATATAGGATAAATGTCACCTCTGGAATCCTACATTTTTCCCCATTCAAGATAGTATCCTCAGGCTAGGAACGCCTGAGTATATAAACTCCCAATGAAGGTCAGGCACGGATACGTGGGACTATTCTCAGATAAAATAAACATGGCTCATGTGTTAAATAAAATAAACACGGCATAAGATTAAATAAAATAAGTGAGAATCTAATAGGAATTATAAAGTACCTATATATATCAGTCTTTTTTGTGAAGCTTGTAAATGGCCAGACATCAACAAAGATTCCTGATTAGCAACAGTCTTGCTGCAAGTTTTGTTCGCCTTACAAGGAAAATTCTACACATACATATATACATACACATATACAATATATATATATATATATATATATATATATATATATATATATATATATATATATATATATATATATATATATATATATTCAACACAATAACCAACCATATCCATGCAGCTAATTGAGAAATCAACAGATAATGACAAACAACTAAATATGACATTTATAGATGAGGAACCTTTTGATTTTTCAAAACTTCGGCAGTAATAAAGGCCCTTCAAAGACAAAGAATACACAACCATATAAACACACACACACACACACACACACACACACACACACACACACACATATATATATATATATATATATATATATATATATATATATATATATATATATATATATATATATATATATATATATAAATGATGTACACCAACCTTTCAATAAAAAGAACCTTCCTTAAAAAAAAAATTACTTATAAGAAATAGCTTTTCCAGACTGAAGCCTACCTGCGGCAGAAATCCAGAGAAGTTTCCGCTCTAATGAGACTTTTATCTCAAGACAATACGCCTTGCATTGTATTTAAGGCATGTGTTTATATTACTTCAAGGTATGTGCTCTCATTATTTCTAAGTGTGTCTTCTTGTTTTTCCTTATTTCCTTTTTATTCAATTTAATTGTTTTTTTCTTTCTTTTTTTTGCATCATATTTCTATTACTTTCCTTCCATATTTT
>NC_090745.1:12178366-12198366 GCF_036898095.1 Palaemon carinicauda
TAACATCGAAAATGAAGTATTCAAGAAAACCTTTTATGAGTCAGGTACACTGATGATATTATACTGAACTTGGTTGCACAACAGACATGCTTAAGGTTTCACTCTCCACACCATTCCCAGCTCTAACGGCAAAAAGATAAAAGTATTTTCTTATCATAGCAAGGCAATCTACATCAGAAGATGAAATAACACTTAAGGCACATCCTGTTTGTTCTTGTCTTCATTTGGGTACATTTCATTCACAGCAGTTTGGAAATAATATTCGAAAGTATCTTCAGATACACTTCTGAAATTACGAAGAAACTCATCATCATCTCCTCCTACGCCTATTGACGCAAAGGACCTCTGTTAGATTTCGGCAGTCGTCTCTATCTTGAGCTTTTAAATCAATACTACTCCATTCATCATCTCCCATTTCACGCTTCATAGTCCTCAGCCATATAGGCCCGGAACTTCCAACTCTTGTAGTGCCTTGTGAAGCCCAGTTAGAAGTTTGGTGAACTAATCTTTCTCGGGGAGTCTGAAGAAACTAGTTTAAAATTATTCATGTATCTGAAGCCCCGGTAATTATTCTGACAACTTAGTAACTCCACACATTATACCTGTAATGTATGAAGGACGAAACTTGCATTTAATTCCCGGTACATCAATCTCTAATGTAATTTCGGTTCAGTGGGTAAGTGAAATTATTATTACCCTTAAAATCATTATTATTATTAACATCATTACTATAATTAAAATTATTATTTACATTAAAATTATTAAAATCATAATTATTATTAAAATCATTATTAAAATTATCAAAATTATAATTATCATTAAAATTATCAATATTACTGTTAAAATGATCAGTTATTAATATCATTAAAACTATCATTATTATTAAAATTATTGAAAATATTTTTATTAAAATTATCAAAATTATCATTATTATTAAAATCATTAAAATTATTATTAGAACTGATTATTATTATTATCACTATTACTACTAGCGACCCTTCAAAAACGACTGCTAAATATCTAGAAATATATGCACACACGCACACAAATTCCACCCTTCCCACCTCATCCCCCTTTCCTAACTACAACCCTTCTCACTGGGTACGACCACTCCCTCTCACCCCTACCCGAGGGACAGGGAGAGACCGAGTAGTTATGCGTCTGGCAATGCCTCTCAGCATGACGGGAATGAAATATGTATAAATCAGATACTTGCTCTTATTACATAGGAGATATTCATAGTTGTCAACGGACATACCTTGATAGTTCTGAAGTTTGAAAGAGAGGCTGAAGACCTCTCATTGGTATAGTCCTATCTCCTTTAAAAGTCTTCTTTTGTGTGGCTTTAAGCTTAGTAAACAGACTTTACAAAGATGCTATTGATGGATGGGAATATAAGAATGAAAATTATATATAAATCCATTATACGAATAAAAAATATCAATAAAAAATAAAAAAATGATGTCAGTGGTAACAAATGTAGGAATTACTATTCGACAAAAATGGATATATACATATACATATACATATATATATATATATATATATATATATATATATATATATATATATATATATATATATATATGTGTGTGTGTGTGTGTGTGTGTGCGTGTGTGTGCGTGTGTGCGCGTAAATATCAACCAAAATGGCATTTATTACGGAATTATATCTTGGGAATAAATATATCTACTGAAAATCATTTTATGGTAATAGCTTCTGGCTGGGCATTGATTCGAACCCTTGCCTATTCAGCCGAAACCATGCCTGCGAGGACTCTACCAACTGAGCTATCAAAAGATTAAGTTTACGACAATTCAAGGTACATATTCCTGTCGAATTCAGGAATCTGGTCATAGACTTGAAATGAACCCATCTCCACCATGATAGCTGAGTTGTGAGTTTCCAACACGTGGTTATTTATGATGAATATATATCATTATCTCTCGTGATTTCAATCAACGTACATATTAACCACAATGGCATTTAATACCCTTCTCCCTAATCCTCAAAAACACCGCGAATTTACTAATGACATCTTATGAGCCGTGACCGGGACTTGACCTCGGATTCCACCACCAGTTACAGCGGAACTGTTAAATGATCGAATTATCTAAAATAACTCCAAGTTACAGATGCTGCAATGCACTAAAAAATAACATTACAGATGCTCTCAGATTTGACTCTCTCTCTCTCTCTCTCTCTCTCTCTCTCTCTCTCTCTCTCTCTCTCTCTCTCTCTCTCTCTCTCTCTCTCTCTCTCTCTCTCTCTCATAAAAATTCAGCATGAAATATAATACAGTATATGAGGTATGGAAGAACAATAAGCTTCATTATATTAACAATTTAGTATAAGGGTATTGACGTTACCATGTTGAGGTAAATTAAGGTCTAAAGAAAGTCCATAATTCCCTTTATCAAAAAAAAAATCACAAAAATTCAATCAATGACGTCATTCAGTTACAGATATGTGAGAAAGAATCTTGATTAACATCACTAACCGACGAAAAAAAAAAAAAAAAAAAAAGAGTAGGGGTCCCAGATAAGAAAATAGCTGACATCTCAAGTTACTCGTAACATACAGAAACTACCTCATCAGTTCACCAAGATAACTCTAAGAATAAAGTGATACACAAACAAAAGCTGCCACCAAAAATCGCGTGAAGAATAAAAATTTCTTCAAATCCCGATTAGAAAATTTGTATTTCATTTAGACAATACGTTACTTGGAACAAAAAATAACCTGAAGGGGCCCGAAACCCCCCCCCCCCCGCCCCTCTCCCCCCTCTCTCTCTCTCTCTCTCTCTCTCTCTCTCTCTCTCTCTCTCTCTAATATCTACGTGGGCGTTCCATAGCCCCAGTCAGTGGATTAACTTTACCTGGAGTTTACCAATAGATTCCCAATATTTTCCAACTCAACTTCTGGAATCTGGAGGCAATTTTAAAATCTTTTGAGAAAACCCAACATTGTCTAAATGTAAAAACGTTGAAATGCAATACTTTCTTCTTTTGAGAGAGAGAAAGAGAGAGATAGAGAGAGAAAGAGAGAGAGAGAGAGAGAGAGAGAGAGAGAGAGAGAGAGAGAGAGAGAGAGAGAGAGAGAGAGAGAGAGAGAGACTGATCATATATCCATATGACCATTCTCTGGTGGCTTTGAAAAAATAGACGAAAGGTGTACAATGAAAATGAGATCTTGCATAATAACAGTGGTAATATGACAAATAAAAACCAATAATTATGCTGGTCAATACTTTCTCTGAAGCTTTTAACAACTTACAGTGAAACTCGTCTGAACTATAAAAAAAAAATCGTTGCAGACGATTCGTTTTATATTGCCTTTTATTATTAAAAAAGAAATAGTAATTTCATTATGATGATAAAATATGAAGTTTATACGATATACCTTAAAAGATGGGCGTTTTTCTTCTAGCCAATATCACATCAGTGATGACTGGAATTTCGAACGCAGCGCAAACAGCAAATATTGAATAGGATGAGCAATGAGGTTTCATATATGTCCTCGATTTGGTTCAGGGAAATTGTGATTCGGGCAAAAAGAGCAAAGAAAAGGAAGCCACAAACAAATCCAAAATGGATACTTAGGTGACAAACAATTCCTCAAAGTGCTGGCGACACAACATTCAATTTCATGGCAATTCAAAAAGTACTCATTAATTGAAATGTATTTGAACTGAGGCTATATAGAAACTGGAGCGATCAAGAGAGTAGGTGAGAAGTTGCAATGCTTCAGTTTGCTTCGTCAATAAAAAGAAAAAAAAATTCCCCGATAGAGGCAAAATGAACATTAACATGGACTGATACAATAGATTCTTGTCTATTAATGTACCCAGTGAATAAAGAACTGGTAGCTGGTCAGTTGTTGTAAGTCACAACCATTTGAAAATAAAAGGAAGTATAATACCATATAGATATAAAAAAACAACAACAAAAATAAAAGATAAACAAATACAGACGTGTCTAGTCCACTTCAAAACAAAAGCCTTGGACATATCTTTAGTCATACCAGGGGCTTGGTCATTTTCATCACCACACTGGCCAACGGGGATTGGTGATGGTTGAGACTTTAGTCTGATCGCTCACAGCAACCCAACTTAGTATGAGTAGTCCTGACTAGTACAGCTTCGCTGATCATGGCGATACATAAATCCTTGCACAACGTTAAAGTATCCCACTCAGCTATCTTATGATGTATAAACAATATCTCAGTGGCGTCAAAACAGACGGAGAAAGTCCCCACATCGCTTCATAAAGAAATTTGTACTAAATGGATCGAAGTTTAAAGTTTTGCATAAAATAACCAGCCTCGTGAAGCCTTATCAAACTATAAGAGTAGTGTATAGAATCACCAATGTCACACCTCAAGATCGTTTAGGAAAAAAAAAATCTTCAATGGACAAGTTCCTAGTAAAACTCAAATTTGGTGAGACCAACTAAGCCCTAATAATGACCAAAAGCATAAAAGAAAAAGAAAAAAATCCCAGAATTCCAGTTTCCTTATTATTATTATCATTACTTACTAAGATACAAACCTAGTTGGAAAAGCAGGATCCTATAAGCCCAGGCGCTCCAACAGGGAAAATAGCCCAGTGAGGAAAGGAATTAAGGAAATATACAAGAACTTTTAAGATAACAACATTAAAATAAATCTATCATATATTTACTATAAAAACTTCAAAATAACAAGAGGAGGAGAAACAAGATAGAATAGTGTACCCTCAGGCAAGAGAACTCTACTCCAAGACAGTGGAAGGCCATGGTACAGAGGCTATGGCACTACCCAAGACTAGAGAACAATGGTTTGATTTTGTAGTGTCCTTCTCCTAGAAGATCCACTTGCCACAGCTAAAGATTCTCTTCTACCCTTACCAAGAGGAGAGTACTCACTGCACAATTACATTGCAGTAATTAACCCCTTAATCTCAGTGTTGTCAGGTGTATGAGGGAAGAGAAGAATGTGGAAAAAATAGGCAAGACTATTCGGTGTATGTGTAGGCAAACGAAAAATGAGCCGTAACCAGAGAGAGGGATCCAATATCATACTGTGTGGCCAGTCAAACAACCCAGTAACACTCTAGTAGTAGTATCACAACGGGTGGTTAGTACCCTGGCCAACCTACTACCTACAAGTCTTACTGGAAAAGGACTATCATTCTAAATAATAAAATTTCTTCTTCCTCCCTTCCCTCAGTAAGTCTCAATCTTAATTCATTTATGTATTCATCTCAATTTAGGTATACTGTTCTGTAACATGTAGTGTCTAAATTATTGCATACAGTCCCATTTATATATAATATGACAAATGCAAGTTATTATACTGAGGAATGAATTATTTACTTTACTTTTATATCTTATTCTTTTAAAAATTATGCGTCGTTTCCGTTATAGGCTTTACCTTCTGGAATCTGTCATCTGAAACCAATTTCCGTCAGATTACAACATAATACTGAGGCTGTATTTCATAATGTTACAATATCAGTGTTGCACTACTTTCATTTCGAACCAGATGGGATCATGGGAACATGAAACTTTCTAAAATCTGTAATACGACGGAATCAGAGAAAAAATATTCAACAACCAAGCAAGCTTTATGATAAACAATTCGCATAAACATACAAAGGGAAGCCACTTAGAGACCTACCTTTGATCTTTTTTTTCGGCTGGGAATTGAATAAAACATAATAAATGACCTAGGACATTCAGAATTGAATCACTTCCACGTCACAACATAAAAATTAATCCCTGAAAGTTTCACTACTCTCCGACTAAAATTGTGGCCAGGGAGTTGTTCAACAAACAAACAGACAAACTTACAACCATGGGCGATAAACAAAACCTCTTTCCAATCCCTCTTTCAAAGTAAATTAAAGTAAATTACAACTACATTCACTTACGGGCTGCCAAGGCAAGAGCCTGTGTCTTGCATAAGGAAAGGCAATCTTTACAGAACAGAATTGAACTCTTCCTAACTTCGCTGGCGGAGGTAATGTAAAGGAGGAAGAATTGTGGAGAATTCTCCGACTACCTTATACTTTACCGCATCCCTTCCTCAGAGACAGGTATATCACCATTAAAGGAGAGAAGGTCTAAGAACAGACACTTCCGAAAAGACCAACCTCTGTCCTATTGATCTCTACTCGGAAAAAGATGAGAAAAAAAAAAAAAACATATCGGAGGAGACGGAAGGGAATGAACGTATAAATGTTGTGTTGTATACAGTAGATAACAATAAGATTGACACATGTTCTAGAAAGGGAACCGGTAAAAGATGAGAAAAAAAAAACGTATCGGAGGAGACGGAAGGGAATGGACGTATAAAAGTTGTGTTGTATAAAATAAACAATAAGATTGACACATATTCTAGAAAGGGGACCAATAAGATTGACACATATTCTAGAAAGGGGACCGTAAATTAAAAGTGAAAATGAATAACAAAGGGGAGGTAGCAACCAAAAGGTTTAAAATTGAAGTTTGAGAAGGAAACTGCGAAAGAATTCTCCAGCAGCTGAGAGGAGGAAGTTCAACCAACAGACTGTTCTGACATGTTTGAGTAACAAAGAATCACGGGCTTTGTAAAGTTAAGACAGGAGGATTATAATGTTCTGCAGAGGAACAGAAGTCTCACATGGTTTGGTAAAAGCAGAAAGGGAACGTATATACACACAGAGGGATATTAAAAGAACCCGAAGAAGGCAAAAGATTGGCTAACGAAGAGGGATAGAAGTATTTGAACATGTGGTGAAATTGAAAAATGATATTATAAAGGAAAATTTGATCATAGACCCAGATGGTATTAAGCAAAATGTTAGAGATGGTGTAAAATAGATATTAAAAAGAAAGATGGAACACAGAAAAAATTAAGACAAAATTCCATGCAAATATATTGAACAATGAAAGAGACTAAAGGTAGGAGAAGCAAATGCAAAATTAGTTAATTAGTGGAAAATGTAAGAATGAAAATAAGATAAAATAAAGTGCGGAATTAAGAACAGATGATAGATCATGAAAACCAGATGGAAAACTGGATGATAACGTAAAATTAATTATATACAATATTTCAGCATCATCAAGTGAATATTATATCTTGAGTCATGAAGGGAAACATTTGATAAAAATCATTCGAGATGACAGCAATCACTAGAGATAAAATCAAGAACTGTCAGAGAATTGAAATCAAAGAAAGAAAGAAGGGGGCAGGAACTGACGGTCTAAAGCCGGAACAGTAAACACTAGAGATGAAGTAAAGAATTGTCTGAGAGGATTAAAATCAAAGAAAGAAGGAAATGACGGCCTATAGCTTGAGATCTAATTGTTAGAATATGTCTAGGATATCTGCAAAAATGTCATCATAACGAGTTAGAGGCACAAGAAAAACTTGATATTAGGAAGAGGTAATTAAAAAAAAAAATCTTGAAACTAAAAGAAGACGGATGGCAATAATACTTTAAATATATCTTACTAAATATTCATGATGATATTGAAAGAGGAAATTGGAAAAAAACATACGAACAAAAGAATAAGATAATTCACTAGGAGACAAAATAAATATTATTCATTATTTTTCCATATTGTATACAAAAGTGTATTAATAAAATCCTTATAGTATGAGCTTATTGTATGTGGTAGCCTTTTGGGAGAGTCCTTTCCTAGCAATAAGCTGGACAAGAGTTCGAGACCCGCTCAAACTTTATAGTTTCTAGTAGGGTCTACAACCTCACCATCCCAGTGAGCACGGGATAGAGGGTGGGTGGGGAGTATTGTCAGTCTCTAGGGTATTATCCTATCTCTTGCCTGTACCATTCACTTGTAACCTTTAAAGGTTTCGACTTAGGGAAAAGTGTGACATACATAGAAATTTCAAAATTGTACAAAATCCGGACAAAAATAAAATATATAATGGGGAGACAGCACTGATATTGATTTTTTAAAAGTATGGTGATAGCATCCATTCCGCTTGGGACTAATACACCGCTTGTAAAGACGAAATAAAGACGCCTGCTGTGAATACACGCCATGAACATGATGGCCGACCACAACTGCCAACGTGAGCGGCACCGCTTCCAACCCGTGGGACGCCACTCATGCAAAGCGGCACCGCTTCCAACCAGTGGGACACCGCTCATGCAAAGCGGCACTGCTTACAACCAGTGGGACACCACTCATGCATACCGGTACAGCTTCCAACCAGTGGGACACCGCTCATGCATAGAGGCACCACTTCCAACCAGTGGGACACCGCTCATGCGCAGCGGCACCGCTTCCAACCAGTGGGACATCAATCATGCATACCGGTACAGCTTCCAACCAGTGGGACACCGCTCATGCATAGCAGCCCCGCTTCCAATCAGTGGGACGTCACTCATGCATAGTGGCACCGCTTCCAATCAGTGGGACACCGCTCATGCATAACGGCACCGCTTCCAACCACTGGGACATCGCTCATGCAAAGCGGCACCGCTTCTTCCATCCAGTGGGACAACGCTCATGCATAGCGGCACCGCTTCCATCCAGTGGGACAACGCTCATGCATAGCGGCACCGCTTCCAACCAGTGGGACAACGCTCATGCACAGCGGCACCGCTTCCATCCAGTGGGACAACGCTCATGCACAGCGGCACCGCTTCCATCCAGTGGGACAACGCTCATGCATAGCGGCACCGCTTCCAACCAGTGGGACACCGCTCATGCAAAGCGGCACCGCTTCCAACCAGTGGGACACCGCTCATGCAAAGCGGCACCGCTTCCAACCAGTGGGACACCGCTCATGCACAGCGGCACCGCTTCCAACCAGTGGGACACCGCTCATGCAAAGCAGCACCGCTTCCAACCAGTGGGACACCGCTCATGCAAAGCGGCACCGCTTCCAAATCAGTGGGACACCGCTCATGCAAAGCGGCACCGCTTCCAACCAGTGGGACACTGCTCATGCAAAGCGGCACCGCTTCCAACCAGTGGGACACCGCTCATGCAAAGCGGCACCGCTTCCAACCAGTGGGACACCGCTCATGCAAAGCGGCACCGCTTCTAGCCAGTGGGACACCGCTTCCAACCAGTGGGACACCGCTCATGCAAAGCGGCACCGCTTCCAACCAGTGGGACACCGCTCATGCAAAGCGGCACCGCTTCCAACCAGTGGGACACCGCTCATGCAAAGCGGCACCGCTTCCAACCAGTGGGACACCGCTCATGCAAAGCGGCACCGCTTCCAAATCAGTGGGACACCGCTCATGCAAAGCGGCACCGCTTCCAACCAGTGGGACACCGCTCATGCAAAGCGGCACCGCTTCCAACCAGTGGGACACCGCTCATGCAAAGCGGCACCGCTTCTAACCAGTGGGACACCGCTTCCAACCAGTGGGACACCGCTCATGCAAAGCGGCACCGCTTCCAACCAGTGGGACACCCCTCATGCAAAGCGGCACTGCTTCCAACCAGTGGGACACCGCTCATGCAAAGCGGCACCGCTTCCAACCAGTGGGACACCGCTCATGCAAAGCGGCACTGCTTCCAACCAGTGGGACACCGCTCATGCAAAGCGGCACCGCTTCCAATCAGTGGGACACCGCTCATGCAAAGCTGCACTGCTTCCAACCAGTAGGACACCGCTCATGCAAAGCGACACTGCTCCCAATCAGTGGGACGCTGTTCATGCAAAGCGGCACCGCTTTCAATCAGTGGGACACCGCTCGTGCAAAGTGCCACCGCGACGGCAAAAAATCTGCGCTGCTGTAATGTGAATGGCTCCATTAGATGGATTGCTGAATGCTCTGGGAAAATAACGCCAAAAGTAGCAATCCCTTTCAAGTTGTAATATCAAGAGGAATCCTTCTTTGTTTAGTTATGAAAGAGGTTACTATATGGTTATAACTAAAACTACAGTATTTAACTAAACAGATGAATACTGGATATAATTGAGCATATAGAATCATATATATCATATACAGTATATATCTTTTACTGTTCAGCAATAGCAACATTTGAAGGAAAGGGACAAAAATTCAAAAGGTGGTCGGATAAGCGAGTGAAAAGTAAGCCCTCTGAAGACGGACAGCTCTTCCAGCTCGTTGAGTGTTGTTCTTTTGTTGAGCCAAAATTTCTTTGGCAGACTTTCTAATAACAATTTAAGTTATAAATGTCCATGGAGAAGGAGATAATGTCAAGGATAGGGATGGGGAATATGATGGAAGAAAGAAAACCAAGATAAAGGTTAAGAGAAACAGATCTCAAGAGTGTTTGGTAACATGGATGGCGGTGCTAAGCATAAACCCGTGGAGCCATCTAGTGATTGATCCGTCAATCAGTGTGTCAGTCAGACGAGGAAAAACGGAGATTTCATTATTAAATGCCTTAAGTCTCTCTCTCTCTCTCTCTCTCTCTCTCTCTCTCTCTCTCTCTCTCTCTCTCTCTCTCTCTCTCTCAATGCCAGTTCGTATACTAATCTTGAGGGTTTTTTAACTAAACTACCTATATATCATCAATTAGTGATTTATATTCATAATTTAAATAAATCCAGGGGTTAAAGGCCAAGGTCTTATTGGTTCAAAATTTCTAGTGTATTTAGACCAACTTTATAAAAATGATAACAAACGTCAATAAAAAAAAATCAAGACCTTCAATAGTTTGCAAGTTGAAAAATACGCAAATAGAAAGAAACTAATATATTCCAAGCTAGAAAATTAAAAAGAAAATATGTACAAATGGCACCCAAAATGTGTTTGTAAATTACACATTTTACCTGTGTTAAAGAAAAGTTTCTGCTATTAGTACTCTTTTCAGAAAGTCTCTAATATCTAGATATACTTTAAAAAACCTTCTCAGATACCACTTTCTCCCACAAATTGTCGAACTAGTGGGTTGTAATTAAAAAAGGTGGAGGGGGTGGGAAGGGTTGAATCTGTGCGTGTTCACATCTATATAAATATTTAGCAGTCACTTTTGACGGGTCTTTTACACAGGTATTATATATTTAATAACGAGTACATCACATATTTACAGTTGAATACCATGTCAACCTAATCCGGTGCCTTAAAAGAGCTCATATTCCACGTGGAGCTAAATTAAACCTGAAAATTAAAAGCTTTTGAAATTCGTTTAGTATAAAATTGTTCGATATCTTTAGAGAATCCTTATCGTTGATATTAATGAAGGGAGCATGTCCAAAAGGCTATATTTAGTTCAATGGAATGATGCAAAACTTATAATAATAAAATAAAGGACTTCAAGAGGTTATATATATTTTTTTAATATGAGCACCAATTTCAATTTGTTCTAAGGAGTAATATGTAAAACGCAATTTTTGCTATACAATTAAGAGGTATTAGTTGAGTTTAACCAGAGTATATTTTGAAAATTTACACATTTGTACTCAGTTGACTTAATTATTTGATGAGAGATTCTAAAAAAAAATGCCTTTTCATTTCGTACTGAAATAAATATGGAGAAAATTAACTGATTAAACCATGTTACAATGACAGTTTTAAAACAATATTGTAGCTATTAATAATACATTAAAAGAAAAAGCTCAACAAAAATACGGTAATGAATTAACAAAAGATAATTCAAGCAAATAAAAAAAAATATTTTAAGAAATATCGCTTCCAAGTAAAAATTGCAGGAATACATTGTACCAACCGTGTTTCACACAATTGTACATAATTCCTTTTGTATATATTATGCTTGTATCTTCGCTCCTCCCTCGCACTGAAACGAACATGAAAATTCCTGTCTGGCTTTTCCTCTGTGATATTGTCTGTCTTGTGAACTTGTCATGTCCTGTTGCCTTGAGGTTTTGTATACAAGGAGAGTGTTCCACAACAATATAACTCAGTCGTTTCCAATCTGCCTTTGATTTCACAACTCCTCTCTCGGCCCGTCACATTGGTGACCCCGGAAGTCGACTCGCTCCCACCGCCTTCCACCCCCACCCCCTCGCCCCTTCATCGTTGGTACTATGGCGGACTCTACGGCAGTTGGTGCTGCGGCCGCTCCATTCAAACTTTCATCGTTTGCCAGCGGAGAGGCGTTTGCTTGGTTTCAGCGCGCAGAAGTCCAGTTTCGTATCAGGGGCGTGACTCGCTCAACCACCAAAGCTGATTATGTTCTCGCGGCGATACCCGAGGACACCTTCCCAGAAATATCCGACTGGCTTTGTGAACAAGGAGACACCCCAATAGCGTATGGCGACCTCAAATCATACCTTCTGCAGCAGTACTCGCCGTCGCCAGCCGCCCGTATAGCAAAGCTTTTTCAGCTCTCGCAACAACCGTTGGGGGACCAAAGGGCTTCGCTTGCCCTCAGGGAAATGACCAGTATCGCTCGCCTTCAACCTGCCGCAGACGGCTCTCCTCGTGAGGTGAGCCTACACCGTGCCCTTTGGATACGCCGTTTACCTGAACCTGTGCGCGCTGCCATACCCGATGTCGATAGTTTACCCATAAAGGACTTGATGACCAAAGCCGACGCCCTTATGGACAGCCACTTCAAGACCTCCATCAACGTCTCCACCCCTGATGACGAGGATGCCTATTCAACGTCAACCGAAGCTGACATGAATGCCGTAGGACATACACGCCTACCCTGTGACGTGCCGAAGCGGCGACAAAGCCGCCCACCACCCACCAATCGCTCGCGCCCCAACGAACGACTTCTACAGCCACTTACTACCTCCCATCCGCCGCAGTTTTGCTACTACCACTTCAGATTCGGGGCAACCGCGAAGAAATGTGCCAAAGATTGTCAGTGGCCAAAAAACGTGAAAGTAGGCCATCGCTTGTGGCGGTGGCCTCCCATGTTTCTAATCTTTTCTTTTTACAGGATGCAGGAACGGGCGTGCGATTTTTGGTAGACACGGGTGCTTGTCGTTCTCTTTTGCCAAGGAAACTCTTCAAGGCACAACGTAGTCTGTCTACATCTGCCGACGTCCGCTTGGTTGCTTGGTAGCTGCCAACGGATCTGCGATACCCACCTACGGTTACGAGAGCCTCACATTATCGTTCGGAAACGGTAAATTCAATTGGAAGTTTCTCGTTGCTGACGTCACAATGCCAATCCTCGGTGCAGATTTCCTCCCTCATTTCCACCTTCTGGTCGATGTCGCCCACCGACGATTGGTCAACGCAGACTCGTACTTGTCGACACCTCTTCAACCCGCCCTCTCTAACCTCGCTCTCCACATCAGCGCACCCACGGATGCCTACGCCCACCTCCTCACGTCGTACCCGGAAGTTTTCCGTCCAGAACTTCGTCAAACGCCCACGGTTCCTGCCAAGCACGGTATTTATCACCATATCAAGACGACGGGACCCCCAGTCTTCGCAAAATTCAGACGTCTGGCACCGGAACGATTGGCAGCCGCCAAACAGACGTTCGCCGAAATGGAGAAAATGGGCCTTTGCCAAAAGGCCTCCAGCCCATGGTCATCACCCTTACACATCGTTCTGAAGAAAGACGGCTCCCTCCGTCCATGCGGGGATTACAGGCGCCTGAACATGCAAACAGAACCGGATCACTACCCCCTCCCAAACATTGCCGATGTAACCTCCTACCTGCACAAAGCAAAGGTTTTCTCTACGCTCGACCTCCTGAAGGGGTATTATCAGGTGCCTATGAACCCAGAAGACATCCCAAAGACCGCCATCACCACTCCGTTTGGCACATACACCTTCAATTACTCCTTTTTTGGCCTTCGTAATGCTGGGGCAACGTTTCAACATCTCATGGATGGCATCTTAGGGGACCTCCCTTTCTGTGTATGTTATGTGGACGACATACTTGTGTTCTCCTCCTCAAAAGAGGAACACCTCCGTCACCTGCGCATCGTGCTCGACTGCCTGCAACAAAACGGCCTTGTAGTCCGGTACGACAACTGTACCTTTGGCGCCAACGAAGTGTCGTTCTTAGGGCAGCGTATCACTCCTGAAGGAGTCCATCCCCTCCCTGAGAAGGTAGCAGCCGTTCAGAATTTCCCAACGCCCTCGACTGTCAAAGCTCTGCAGGAATTCTTGGGCATGATCAACTATTATCACCGTTTTCTGCCAGCCATTGCCGCCACTCTTGCTCCCCTCTACGCCTCCCTCAAGGGCAAGCCAAAGGACCTGAAGTGGGGTCCCCTTCAAGAAGCAGCCTTCTGCAATGCAAAGAAGGCCCTATCAACTGCTGCAGCTCTCACTTTTCCTATCCCACACGCCCCTCTCCTTCTCTCCACCGATGCCAGCGACTTCGCTATTGGTGCAGTACTCGAGCAGGTGGTCAAAGGCTCGCCCTGCCCATTGGCCTTCTTCAGCAGAAAACTGTCCAAGGCAGAATCGGGTTATTCTACCTTCGGTCGAGAATTGCTGGCGGTGCACTTGGCTGTCCGTCACTTTCGCCATTTCTTAGAAGGTACGCCCTTCGTCATTCGCACAGACCACATGCCTCTGGTGCATGCCTTCACTCGACAGTCTGACGCCTGGTCCGCCCGTCAACGCCGACATCTCTCCGCCGTGGCTGAATATAATTGCACCCTCCAATACATCCCTGGGAAAATGAATCCCGTTGCCGATGCCCTGTCAAGAAACACGTTGGCTGCCGTTCAACTGGGATTGGATTACAACGCCCTGGCTGAAGCCCAACGACAGGATCCAGAGTATCAAGCTTGTAGGACATCCTGCACGTCCCTCCGTTGGGAGGATTTTCCCTTCGAAAACTCCAACACCACCCTCCTCTGTGACGTCAGTAAACATTTTATAGTGTCCAATTAGAGAGAAAGGAAACAATTAATAATATGCTTTGTTTGCCATTTCATGTTTGTTTTTTAGATGTTATACCCCTTTTGAAAAAACTAGATATTGCTGTAGTGTTTAAATATAATTGTACTTTAAAAAACATGTTAATTAAGAATAGTTCTGGAAATGATAATAATGTAATATATAGCATTCCTTGTTCAGAGTGTAACCTATTTTATGTTGGCCAAACATCAAAAAGTATACCAGTCATATTAAAACAACATCAGGTGGCCGTCTCCAGGGGTTCTCTTAATAATGCCTTGGCCTCCCACTGGTTAGGGTCAAGTCACAGAATTGGTTGGTCAAAGACGGAAAAAGTAATCCATGTAAATGACTATTTCCAAAGGAATATTGTTGAATCATTTTTAATCTCCTGTACTCAAGGTAGAAATTTGAATCTAAGTCCAGGTCTGTTTTCCGTTAATCAAGTATTATCCTTTTATCTAAAATCTGACTTCTCCGGAATTATTAAGAAACTGACAGCTGTTGGATCCCCTTCTCCTGTATAAATACGATGTCTTTGTATATGTATTCTCACACCTAGAGCACATAAGGCCTCAAACCTGGAGACAACAAGATACACAGCCAATCCCCAAGCCAAAGGATCCAACAAATCCTAGGCCAATAGCCTTGGTATCCTGTATAGAAAAAACAGGAGAAAAAATGGTCTTAAACAGATTAAAGTACAAAATTGGCCCCCTAAACAAGCAGCTATATGTATATCAGGAGGGAATTGGAACCTCTGAATGCATCACAGATGTATTAAGCTGCATAAATCAGAACAAGGCAACAATATTCTTCATAGACTTTGAAAAAGCCTTCGAGCTTGCAAGCCCAGTTGCAGTGCTGCAATCAGTAGCTAAAAAAGGAGTCAAAGGACACCTATTAGCATGGACTAAAAACTACATGCTAGGAAGGCAAGCCTGAGTCAAATTTCAAGGAGTGATATCCACATATCATGAATTGGAAAATGGTACGCCACAAGGAGGAATTCTAAGCCCCCTCCTTTTCAACATCCTCATGGAAAATATAGCCTCACTTCAGCTACCTGAAGGAGTTAATATATTTATCTATGCAGATGATGTATGTGTAATAGCTCGAGGGCCAGTCAGGACAATAAAAATGCAAAGAGCACTCAATTCCATCAGCCACAAATCCAATGAGCTTGGACTAAAAATTAACATTGCCAAAACAAAAGCAATGACAATCAAAGCCCCAAACCCCGTACAACCACTCACAATAGGAATGGAACCCCTAGAATGGGTGGACCGATACACATACCTCGGGGTAATAATAGACAAACAGCTCACTTTCAAGCAAGAGATAAAATATCTCAAGGAAAGAACAAATGCCAGAAATACAGCTATGAGATATATGTGCAGGCTCAAGGATGGAGCAAATGAACACGTCCAAAAGAAATATTATCTAGCCTGTTCCAGATCACTAGTAGACTATGCCGCCCCAACACTCCTGGGACTAACAGATCTACAAAAAAGCACAATTGAAGTGATTCAAAACAATGCCATGAGGCTCATGTTGGGAGCCCCAATGTGGACAAGACTTTGCAACCTAAGGTTGGAAACCGGACTACCAACCCTCGAAGACAGAATTGCACTAAGAAATGCAAGCATAGTTGCAAAGATGATCCTGTCAGACAGAGACTCAATCACCAAAAGACGAGTAAGAGAGGAACTATCCAAACATCCTGAAGTACAAACCCCAAATTCTTATGGCAAAGACCATAGCGATAACATAAAAAAAAAATGGCCTTACAGAAACAATCCTACAATTAAAACCTGACACAGCACAAAGTACTATACACATTCCACCATGGAAAAAACAAGTTGCTAAATTCAACTACACCAAACTCCCAAGGGCAAAAGAAAACTGCACAATAGAAGAACTTAGAAACGCAGCAGAAGCAGCTATAACCTCTGTAGAAACAACAGGGGCACAGATCTACTATACTGATGGTACAGTAGATCCTGGAACCCAAACAGCAGGAGCGGCAGTTCACTCCTGCAAGTTCACAGCTTGCTGGAGAACATCCAATAATGTCTCCACCCTGCAGACAGCTTGTTGCAATACAGCAAGCATTAAAATACTCTATTGAAAATGAGGAAGGACCAGTAGTCATCCATACTGATTCACGATCCTCAGTGCAGGCCCTACAGCAGGACAAAAACAAAGAAAACAAATCCCTGATAGCGGACATTAAAATCCTCTTACATCAACATAATGAAAGAAACAGACTAGTAACTATAACCTGGATCCCCAGCCACATCGGGATACCAGGGAATGAAAAGGCTGATGAGCTAGCCAAAAGCACCAAACACATTCACAATGTACAGGTGCACATACAGCCTGCACTGCAACAAATCAAAAGCAAAATAAAGACACAGCTCAAGGACAACCTAATCAAGGAACTACATATGAGGATAGAGAATGGCTCTCCCTCTGCAACATGGTACAAATGGGCATCGGAACTAGAACCCCCTCCCATAGACAGATACACCCCAAGAAAACTGGCAGTATGTATACACAGACTCCGGCTGGGTTACAAAGCAAACTGGGAACTCCTAGATGACATCCAGACAAGGTGTGAACACTGTGATGTCATACCACAACAAGCTCTCCTGCACTATCTACTAGAATGCAGAGAAACAGCACAGCTACGAGGTGATCTACTTGTAGACACCAACACACCACATGCCATGAAAGAGGCAGCCACACTGGCAAAAGCAATTGTCGAAAGCATAGACACACATGCACAGTTGCTTTCAACACTAACTCCACCAAGGTAAGACCTCCTCATTCCATGCACCATCTCATCCCCTCATTGTAAGGCTCTATTCACATCACCCCCTTTCACTTCTCAACTAATCTACCACTTAAAATCTCTCTGCAGGGACCCTAGGGAGTAAAGGGTTGGACAACCCCACCTGCACAATTTTTCTCTAATCTTCAAAAGCCTTACACCTCCACTTTTCAAACTACCACTATCCGAGAAATGATGGCCCTCTACCACTACCACCATCATCCTTACCCTATCCACATCTTTTTCTACTACTAAAAACCTTTCAAATTTCCATTAATGCAACTACCTTAAAAAATTTTACAGATCACCTACGGGCCAACCAAGGGAAAGGCCCGTGCCAACAACAAGTGTTGGCTTTAATACCCCAACAACAACAACATATGTATTCTCATTGCTGAGTTTGATAATGTCCTGAGTGGATGAAAGTACTAACTCCAATCAAGTCTTTTCCATTTTTCCTTTCGTGGCTATAATACATATATATATATATATATATATATATATATATATATATATATATATATATATATATATATATATATATATATATATATATATATATATATATATATATATATATATATATAGTGTGTGTGTATGTTACGTTATTTTTTAATAAATTAGAACACCAGCGCATATCACAACAACACACCTATCTTAAATCAACAATAATATAGTTGCGCAATAAGAAAAAAAAAATCATTGATCATAATAAGTCAAAAACAAAATGATGAATAAACTATATCATACGCAAAGAATACTCGGAAATTATATTGTCTTTTTCGGGAAAAATAAAACATCGACGCAAAAAATATTTACCAATGCATATTCATTCCCAATCGATAACCATGATACATTAATCAGTAATACAGAGGATGCCTTTGATAGAAAGCATTGTAGAGGGCGCATCAGGAAACCGACCCCTTAATGTAAGGATAACTTTGGGGAAGACTGATTGATTGATTTGGAGTATTCTGGCATCCTGACATCGAAGGTCATTGACACCGATATCATTTGTTCTAAATAAAGAATAAAAGGAAATTACATTTAAAACAATAAAAGAGATGTCCTTAAAAAAAGTTAAATAACTTCAGAAGAAGAATAAATTAGCTTAAACCTTATATATAAAACCATTCCTCACTTCAAGATAAATATTTCAAGGAGTAAAATATGAATGTAATACAAAATAAAAATGCCATGCATAAAAATCACGATTGCGTCAATGAAATGCGCAATGGATAACCTTGAAATCGTACCTGCCCTCTGTAGCAAATCACTAACATATTGTTTACTCAACAAACAGTTTGAAATGATCATCCAGTCAATCTAATCACTTAGCACTCTTCTGAACTCTATTAATCAAAACAAATCTAAAATGAAACCATTGAAATGAGAGTCAAACAGCAATAAACCATAAAACCACTTACCTTTTGAGGAGGCAGACCTGGAAAAAAGTAGATAAAAATCAGTTGGGTTCAGATATAATAGACAAGTGATCTTAAGATGTACTATTGTTAATCAAAAATCACTAGTAATGACTACTCTACTGATGTCCTACGAAATGAAATACAAGTATACCATTGTTGTAATTCTAAAAATTTTGTCTTGGATATTTGTATTACAAACATTCTAAATATAGCAAGGCAAATAAAATGGGTTTTCCATTGGTTAATGAGTATGTGACAAGTGTCATTATTATTATTAACATCAAATATAAACCCTGCCTCTCGGTAGCGTTACTGTTATTATTACAATTATTACTTGCTAAGCTACATCCATAGTTAGAAAAGCGGGATGCTATAAGACCAAAGGCTCCAACAGGGAACATAGCCCAGTGAGGAAAGGAAATAAAAGAAACAAATAGAATAGTGTGCCTGAGTGTAACTTCAGAAGAACTCTTTAACCCAAGACAGAGGGAGCATAGTACAGAGGCTGTGTCACTACCCAAGACTAGAGAACAATGGTTTGATTTTGGAGTGTCCTTCTCATAGAAGATGCTTGCTTACCATAGCTAAAGAGTCTCTGCTACCATTACCAAGAAGATAGTAGCCACTGATCAACTGCAGTGCAGTAGTTGACCTTTTAAGTGAAAAGTTTTTCGTCTATTTAAGTGTTGCCTTGTGTACGACGAAAGAGGAGTGTGTGTACAGAATAGGCTACACTATTCGGTGTATGTGTGGGCAATGGAAAAATAATCTATAGCCATAGAGGGATCCAATGTTGCACTATATGGCCAGTGAAAAGACCCAAGAACTCTCATGGATAGTATCTCAGCGGGTAGCTGGTGCTTTGGCTAACCTACTGCATATATTTTTTCAAAGGCTTTTCCTCTCTGTAGGATTGGATTCATGAATTTTGGCCTGGAAGGCTATTTAGTACTAATGTACAACAGGAGAAAGGATT
>NC_090745.1:12203366-12210866 GCF_036898095.1 Palaemon carinicauda
TTAATTTAGCGCAATCATTAACTATTCACAGGACTTGATTGAGGATATCACTCTGTTAAACTACTTATAAGGTCTTTCTAATATTCCCCAGAGGCGACATAAAAAATCCTTTTTAGAACATGGCTCCCAACACCAAGGAAAATACCTCTTGTGAACCTTCACAGTCCTATTGTAGCCGAGAACCTTCCATAATCTAACGAGACAACTTTTAAACCACTTACTTTTACTTTTACTTTTAGAGGTTTATTTCTCGCCCTCCATCAAACACTAAAGGTCTGTTCAGGCGGGCCTTGGTGTATGAAAAAATAATTCCTTTCCAGTTAATATTTTGCTCTGTATCGTTATCAGTTATTTCGCTAGCATTTGTATTCAGGCTTAATAGTTTTCAGGTCACTATTATAACACTTTCTAAAAAGATAAGTCTTCAGGTTTTTCTTGAAGGCAGCCACATTTGTGCTATTCTTGACATCGAGTGGAAGGTCGTTAAAGAGTCTCGGTGCAGCATAACTGAACGTTCTTCCTCCTATTGCATGATTCACACTAATTTCGAATAGTCTATGGGGGTCATCTGCATGTCTAACTCTTACAGTGGCGCTGGTAGCTTCAGGGTAGGGGATCAAGCAATCACGAAGATATTTTGGCTTATCACCTGTGAGTGCTTTGTGAGTCAACAAGCAAATTTTAAATTCAATCCTAGCCTTAACAGGTAACCAATGTAGATCGATCAGTGCAGGAGTTATTCTCTCCCGAAATTTAATGCCTTTTATCAGTCTAGCCGCCCGGTTTTGCACATTTTGAAGCTTCCTTAGTAGTGTATTGGGCAATTTGTAGTACAGAGAATTGCAATAATCAAGCCTTGATATTACATGACTCACCACTAAAATTTTTGTACTGCCATCTGTTAAATATTTTCTAATAAATGCTATGTTTCTCAGGTGATAGTTACACACTTTCACTGTGTTCACAATTTGGTCCTTCATTGACAAATTACAGTCTATCAGTACACCCAAATTTTTCACAACAGGCACAATCCCAACATCAGCATCACCAATTTTTATACTTTGAATTAACTGGTAATTCTTCAAAGCCACCCTTGTGCCAAAGAACATACATTCTGTTTTATCATCATTTAATTTGAGCTTTTTCCTCTGCATCCATGTTTTTATTTCAGTCATTATCTCATCAATTTTCTTCTTTGTATCTTGTGTTGTTGAAATTGAGAGGTAAAACTGAGTATCATCTGCATATAGTTTAAAACCCACTTTGTGTTTTTTCAAGATGTGTGATAGCTCGATAGTATATATGTTAAACAAGATAGGGCCCAGGACACTACCCTGTGGTACACCCTTCATAAGAATTCTCTCATTGGATCGGTTTCCAGAAACTTCTACAATAGTCTTCCTGTTCACTAAGTAACTTCGCAAAAATTTCAGTGCTTCCTGAGTCACTCCAATAGACTTCAAGTCGTCAAGTAAGTACTCGTGCACAACAGTGTCAAAAGCAGCACTAAGATCTAACATAATTAAAATTCCACACTTTCCCCCATCAAGAAGACCTATCATATCATTCATTATTGAGCACAAAGTAGTTTCTGTAGAATGATTAGCTCTGTAGGCCGATTGATTTTCCGGGAATACCTGTAACTCGTCAATATGCGCCCACAATTGCTCACTTATGACTTTTTCAATAAGCTTTGACATGTAGGATAAATTTGAAATGGGCCTATATGAATTTAGCTCGTTTACATCACCTTTCCCTTTGTAAATTGGTTTGATCAACGCAGTTTTTTCACAGCTAGGAAAACAGGATTGCGATATACTTAGGTTAATTATGTTCAGGTAAATATTATATACGACTTGTTTGTTTGGAGCTTCACTTATTGAACTGTTTGGGAAAGGGTCGTTTCCACAATATGTATTCTTCATCTCTCTCATAACCTTTAACAAGTCGCACATATTTATCTCCCTAAATTTTATTAACTTCCTTCCCTCTTTCACTGGCATAGCTGACTGTCCCTCCAAGTGATTTTGGGGGAAGCCTCTATAGATTTTATCAATTTTTTCACTAAAGAATATAGCAAAACTCTCTGCACAAACATTATCAGGCAAGACATATTTTTTCTTTAATCCCATCAAATCATCGAGGTTTTTATGAAAGTCCTTCATGTTATTAGTTTTTTTACATTCGCCGTTGTAGAATTTTCTTTTTGTTTTTTCTAACAGGATGTTATAGTCATTTCTGCCCTTATTATATAGATTTCTGGCTTGTAAGGATTTGGCTCTTTTCCATCTACCTTCCATCTTACGTCTGTGTCTTTTTGCCTTTAATAGTTCACTATTATACCATCTAACCACTGTGAAAGAAAGACCGCAACTATTATTATTATTTTAATTATTATTATTATTATCATTATTATTATTATTATTATTATTATTATTATTATTATTATTATTATTATTATTATTATTATTATCAGTGCTACAACCCTAGTTGCACAGGCAAAATGTTATAAGCCCAAGGGCTCAAATAGGGAAAATTAGCCGAGTGAGGAAAATAAATATGGAAGTAAATATACTGCATAAGTCGTAATGAAAAATGAATATGAAATATCTTGAAATCGGCAACAACGTTAAAATAGATCAGTCTTATCTAATCTACGAAGAGACTTACGTAAGCCTGTTCAACATAAAAAAACATTCGCTGCAAGTCTGTCCTTCTGAAGTTCCACCGATTCAAATGCCCTATTAAGAAGATCATTCCACAATCCTAACTGGACAATCCACGATCCTCATGAAACAAGAACTTCAGAATCTTAATGAGACAAAAGTCCATCACAACGCAATAATCAAGAGATTCGGCACAACTCGATTGGTGTTACATAAGACAACTCGAGTATGGAGTCGATCAGAGAGCTGGATTTAACTTACTTTATTCGAATAAGATAACAAGATTAAATACAAACGGTTGAGGCTAACATTGACATAAAATTTTAACCATGTACAATAACTGCAATGGCAAGATTAAACAGTTTTTTTTTATTATCAGAGAGAGAGAGAGAGAGAGAGAGAGAGAGAGAGAGAGAGAGAGAGAGAGAGAGAGAGAGAGAGAGAGAGAGAGAGTATTAGCGTGTATGACATCACGTGCATCACAGATTCTTTGTAACAGGAAATACAATAAAATTTCGATGAATGTCTCATTGACAACCTTGAAGGTATAACGATACATGAAGCCTTCCTGCCATAACAATAGGATTGTTCTCTCGACTTGGGTAGATCCATAGCCACTGTACAATAGTCTTCACTTCCATGGGTAAACTCAGGCACACTATTCTATATTTCCTCATCGGGCTATTTTCCCTGTTGAGGCCCTTGCTTATAGCATCCTGCTTTTCCAACTAGGGTTGTAGCTTAGCAATTAATAATGATAATAACAATAATGATGATAATAGTAATTCAAAGTCGTAACAAAGGTATCATGTTTCAGTGCCCAACCACAACTGTAACCTCACAAGTAAACCACTTAAACTAACGGTGCCGGGCTGGGACAGATCTGTTGTCATGCGAATGCAAGGCAAACGCTTTATTAATATATAATCCTGGAGGCTTAATCATTCAGCACATTAACATAACCAACCAATTCATATTCGTTCACATAGAGGACGATAAAACACACAAAGAAAAAAAAAGAGAACAAACGAACGAGGTAGTCTTGCTTCACTACTGAATCTTCAATAACATAACACATTCTATTTAATTTCTCTTCCTCTTGTTTTTTTTTCAATATTTCTAGTTTATATATGAGAGATTTACTTTATTGGTGTTACTGTTCCTAAAAAATTCTATTCTAATTATTCATTACTTCCCCTGTAGTTTATTTATCTCCTTTTCTCACTGGCATATTTAACCCTGCTGGAGCCCTTGGGCCCACAGCATTCTGCTTTTCCAACTAGGGTTTGTAGCTCAGCTAGTAATAATAATAACGATAATATTGATAATAATAATAATCCTTGCAAACAACTCTCTCTCTCTCTCTCTCTCTCTCTCTCTCTCTCTCTCTCTCTCTCTCTCTCTCTCTCTCTCTCTCTCTCTCTCAAGCATAAAAAATTCACTATACTCCCCTTTTTAGAGCTCAAAGCTACAAATGACCATTAATTCTCATGATCGCACAACCCAAAACAATGATTCCTACTGGATGATTTCTAAATTTTTAAACGAATATATATATATATATATATATATATATATATATATATATATATATATATATATGCGTGTGTGTGTGTGTAATTCATGTATGTGTTTGTGTACGGTTATGTTCATGCATGTGTGTATACATATATTTACCATTTCATATATATATATATATATATATATATATATATATATATATATATATATATATATATATATATATATATATATATATATATATATATATATACTGTATATATATATATATATATACAGTATATATATATATATATATATATATACTGTATATATATATATATATATATATATATATATACTGTATATATATATATATATATATATATATATATATATATATATATATATATATATATACAGTATATATATACTGCATATATATATATATATATATATATATATATATATATATATAATATATATATATATATAAATATATGTGTTTGTGTAATGCATGTACAGTATGTGTGTATGGTTGTGTTCATGCATGTATGTATGCATAGATTTACTATAATATATATATATATATATATATATATATATATATATATATATATATATATATATATATACACGTGTGTGTGTGTGTGTGTGTGTATACTGTATGCGTGAGTTCCAAAAGTTTTGCAGAAACTATAAATTACCACCTTTTCAAAATACATTCTACATTCTACAACAGGCCTCGAATAAGTGCGATGCTGAAAAATCAGTATCGTAACCTCTGGATCAAAACATTCATTGAATATCTCCAGAATTTAACAACGAACTGAAATTTGCTCGGAAATTACCATTCATAACAATATTAACGAAATGGAATTCGTTCTAAAAAATAATGCCATCAGATTGTAACTCTGACCCTTTCCACTTACTGTTAACTAATTCGATTTTCAAAATTCAAATTCTATTAGAATGATTAAATAATGCAGATTTTATCATTATTGATTTATTTGAACACTAAATAACGAAGCCATTTATATCATCGGTCACCGACATGTTCAAAATTATACTGGTGAATCTTGGATGAACACCCAGTTCAGAAGACTTTCAAAACTTTAGCCAATTCATACACTTATATAAAAGCATCATCAGCAACGCATACCGGTAAGCTATATACTGATAGGTAGAAATATACAGTGTATATGTATATATATATATATATATATATATATATATATATATATATATATATATATATATATATATATACACGTGTGTATATATAAACATTGAACATAACATTTTTTTTTATAAATAAACCCGTCTCTACCCCGATAAAAGTCTAGCGTGTAGAATATTCTGAAAGGTCTCAGTCAAGTTAAGCAGCATAACAGAACAAAATAATATGTTCGCAAAGGGTTGTTCTCATCCTAACTGATGACTATTAAAACGATTAGACTATAATGACAAACATTCAACATTTACAAGTCAATTAATAAAGAAAAAAAAACAGGATATAAAATAATTTGTGTAGTTACCTTAAATAGCACGACACGACGAGGAAAAGTCGAAGGGAAATTGCACACTCACTCACACACTTTGTAGGTAAACTAAATAATGAATAAGAATGATTAATGTTTCCTTTGTTATTAGCTGTGGAAGTTGGTTTGGTGGGTGCTTGGGGTCTGGAGAAGGAGGGGAAGGGGGGAGGGGTGCTTCAGGGGGAGGGAGTGCTCCAAACGCCGAAACCTTTAAAGTCCTGAACCGCCAAACCAGCGAATGGGAGATGAAGAGTTATCACCTCGTTAAAAACTTGATTGTTGGAGGACAGTGATTCCTAATCACAACGTTAAAGAGAAGACGGTAAAACTGGATGAGATGGGTTAATAAAGGACGTTAAGTATGAAGGACGAAGACCCAGAGGAAGGAAAAGGAAGCCAATGAAGGGAGGGAGAAGGTATTAAGAGCTAAAAGAGGTGGACATGGATTTATGGAGGGCGAATAATCCATAAAAGGACCTGCCTTAGGGTAGAACACTATTGTTGTTGCAGTAGTAGTAGTAGTAGTAGTAGTATCTGTACCTACTTGCAGGCTTTATTCTGCTTGCCATGATCATTTTCCTACTGAACATAATTTAGAGCATATTAAAGAATAATGAAAAGAATAACACTGGCAGAAAAAGCAAACTGGGTACGAGAGCAAACTAAGGGATATTCTAATAATATGTTATAAAAAGAAATGGACATGGGCGGGACATATAATGAAAATGTCAGACAATCGATGGACACAATGATTAATAGAATGGGATACTAGTGATTGCGGAGGAAGCAGAGGAAAGGAATATAGAAAACGATGGATTGACTAAGAAAGTTTGCGGGTATAAACTGGCATTGAAAAAACATAACCAGACGCAAGTAGAACATGTCTGAGGCCTTTGTTTTGCAGTGTTTAGTAACAGCTGATGATGATGAAGGTAATGCTATCCAAAAACAACACGGGGGGGGGGGGGGAACTGTTACTTCTGAGTAATTATCGCTCTGAAATACTGTAAATACGTTAAAGTGTCATAACTGCACAGTGAGGAATTACAATGATACGAATCATAAGACATACGACGATAACTGTAAAGTATACAAGGAGGAGCTTACCAGGATAAGTGTGGTCTGATAAATATTCAATCGGTGGGGAATAAAACCATAAAGATTAGGAATCTTATTAACGAAATGGAATTAAAATTATGCTTATTAACGGAAACTTGGTTGCAGGGAAATATTAGTGATAACTCAAAGATTCAGGAGATGATGCCGTGTACTCACGATTTCTACCACGTACCAAGAAAGGACAAAACTGGAGGAGGAGTGGGTGTCTTTGTGTCGAAAACCTTCTCTAGGGTTTCTATCATGAATGAAATAGTATTTGAAACGTTTGGATATATCTGTTTAAAACTGACAAGAAACAATAAGGTATTGAATATAATATCATTATATAGACCACCAGGGAGTAGTAGGACGAAATTCATTGAAGAATTTAGTATTCTTGTGGGTGTGGTGGACGATATTAAAAATACATTAATTGGTGGAGACTTCAACTGTTGGGTAGATGACGAAAATGATTATAAGGCTAAAGAACTCAAGGAAGTATTTGAGATGTTTAATTTAATAAACAGTGTTTTGGTATCAACGTCAGTAGGTGGTCATACACTCGACTTGGTCATATGTGGAAAAGACTCAGACCTAATAAAACCTTGAAGTGGAACCAGACTTTGAGATCTCAAAAACACACAAACTCATCACCTTTAATGTTAATATAAATTGCTCCAGAGTATTGAAAAAAC
>NC_090745.1:12215866-12218366 GCF_036898095.1 Palaemon carinicauda
ATATATATATATATATATATATATATATATATATATATATATATATATATATTTATATATACATATTACAAATTCCTGTCTGACTGGGGATACATTAACGTAGTGAAAGGGTTTATGTATCGCCATGATCAGCTAAACTGGTCAGCGTGGTGATGAAAATTGTCTATACTACTGAAATGAACAAGGACATGTCTGAGGCCTTTGTATGGCAGTGGACTAGAAACGGATAGATTTGTTGTTGTTGCATATTACAAATAGAAAGGAGGGGGGGGGTAGTCCTTTATGATAAGGGCTTTCACCTGGCCAAGTATTAAATTGGATTTAGATTGGATTGATGAATTTAGGCCTGGGAGACCATTTAACGGCTATGTAGCGCCATAGTCTCTGTACCAGGGTCTTCCACTGCTTTGAGATAGAGTTCTCTTGCTTGAGGGTACACTCAATGAAGTTACTGTTCTTTAACTACTTCATTTCAATTATTTATTACTTCTCTTGTAGTTTATTTATGTCCTCATTTCCTTCCCTCACTGGGCTAGTTTTCCATGTTGGAGCCCTTGGGATTATAGCATTCTGCTTTTCCAACTAAGGTTGTAGCTTAGCTGATAATAATAATAATATTAATAATAATAATAATAAAAATAATAATAATAATAAAAATAATAATAATAATAATAATAATAATAATAATAATAATAATAATAATAATAATAATAATAATAATAATATGATGGAAAAACTAAGGAGCCAGACAGTAAAATGGAAGAAAAAAGGGAAAATGGATATCTAATTAGAAGGCTAAGGTGACTACAACTCTTGGCCGAAAGGACACTAAAATAATGCCTACAGTGCACCGTCTGAAGTGCATTAGTGGCCCTACTTCCCCACGTGGTCCGACTAGGATTCTAACCTCCGCATCTGAATCGAAAGTGAAATTATTCTTACTTGAAGTTTAATCTTCGCTTTATATCGTTTAAGGTGTGTATATATATATATATATATATATATATATATATATATATATATATATATATATATATATATATATATATGTATGTATATATATATATATATATATATATATATGTATGTATGTATGTATGTATATATATATATATATATATATATATATATATATATATATATATATGTATATATATATATATATATATATATATACACATACATATATATATATATATATATATATATATATATATATATATATATACACACATACATATATATATATATATATATATATATATATATATATATATATATATATGTATGTATATATATATATATATATATATATATATATATATATATATATATATATATATATATATATATATATATATATATATATATGAGACTGATGTCTCGCCGGGTAAATCCTGAATTGAAGTTAGCAGTTAGATTCCAACTTCTTTTGAGCCTCTGGTGGCATGGTTGGAAATGACCTGGACTTTCATTTGAAGGGGCTAGGGTTTGATCTCAGTATGAGTTCGAAATTTATTTGTATATATATATATATTCATATATATAAATATATATATATGTATATATATATATATATATATATATATATATATATATATATATATAATACATACATATATATACTGTATATATATTCTATTGTATATGATCAAAACAGGAATGAGTGAAATATTCCCTCGATCGACCTACTCAAATTTTATTGCTTAGAATTAATATTTTTTAAAACCTAAAAGTACGAACAGGATTCTAATTTATTTTGTACTGTAAAAAATATATTAAATTGGTTTTCCAATTAAATGCAATTTAATATTGAATTAATTATTGGGATACTGATTTTGGTGTAATTTCAGAACAGAATAGATCCAATTTACCGCAATATGCATAAACAGTAAAAGAGGAAATTTACATATTTAACAGGATGGAAAAGTACCATAAAATATCTTTCGAAATTTAGTTTATAGCAATTACTCCATGTCATTATACAATAGAGCACATCAGCATGAATTTTTCGATAGATATGCACACAAACGCAGATTCAACCCTTCCCTTCCCTCCCCCTTTTCGAACTACAAACCCTCTCACCAGGGTATGATTACACCCTCTACCCCGATCTGAAGATGGGAAAGACCGAGTAGTTATTTGACTGGTAATGGCGCTGGACGTGACCGGAAAAATATGTACACACACACACACACACACACACATATATATATATATATATATATATATATATATATATATATATATATATATATATATATATATATATATATATATATATAGCGAAACACTTGGTCTTTATTATCATTATTACATAAGGAAGATTCCAGGATCAATGGCCTCCTGACCCATGTTCACACAATCGGTGTCATGCAATTCTCTCTTAATCGAGGAATATTCTGTATTCAAAGTCCGCAACATGAAACGTCGTCTGCACCTCAAGGAATATCTTTCATGCAATGTATACTTTATGCAACTGGGGGTCTAAAACACATTC
>NC_090745.1:12238366-12258366 GCF_036898095.1 Palaemon carinicauda
ACCGAGGCCCTTTGCGTCAATAGGCGTAAGAGAAGATGACATGAATAATTTACAGTTTATTAGACTGCAATCTGAAATGAAATGAACAGAGATAATCAGCGAGAGTTGGGATCTCTTTGCAAATTCATTCCTCAACTGGAAGAGATAAGCCAAGTTGGATATTTGCATAAGCGACACAAATTCGTCCTATTACATATTCTATAAAGAGACTTTTGGGACGACGTTCATCTGCCGAGAACCAAGTGCTTGGCACCGTTGTATTTTCTTGTTTAATTTTGTGAAGAAGGTAATGCAAAACAGGTCCTAGATTACTTCCAGGTTTATTGCATTTGAAATTTTTCTGCAAAATAAATACGTTATGTTACGATGTGTGTGTGGGGGGGGGGGAGGGATGGTATTAAATCATATCTATGCATTGTGTTATTAGACAAAATAAATTGATATATTCGTATCTGCCCTGCAATTTCGTTAAGACTTCATCATTTCAAGTAGGCTTCTGGTAATCTTGAGACATATTCCAGTTACTGAACTTATACACATTTTCTCTCTCTCTCTCTCTCTCTCTCTCTCTCTCTCTCTCTCTCTCTCTCTCTCTCTCTCTCTCTCTCTCTCTCTCTATCGTTTGGTTGGAAAAAAGTAATTATTTCAAAATCTAAATGTCAAAAGTAAACCTGACATCAAATTCCAGGTATTCATAGAAATAATCTCTCGTGATGAGGATTATGAAGGAAATGTCTAAAAAGCTTAAAATAATTACAGTGATACGAGTAGTAATTGTCATATTTATATTTATTATTATTACCATTATACGTTACTGTTATGTAATTGTTCAGGGTGTTGTGTATATAAATCAAGTACGAATATGAAGGGTGATTCTTACCTCAGCCAAGGTTATATTTTCGAGTCGGTTTATTAATTTATTCATTTATTTGTGTGTCTGTGGACAGGATTATTCATTTATCTATATGTATGTGTGTCTGTGGACAGGTTGAAGTCAAAACTATTCAATGGTTTCGAAGACATTTTCACCACAGATAGATCTTAAGTCATTGACGACCCATGATACAGATCCCGATTCTAAATCCGGATTTGCATTTTTCACAATTTTAAAGATTCCGTCAAAACAATGATTTCGAATCAATCGACTACGACGCGAAAAAATCTAATGCGATGTAATCATTAGAGGGTGTGAAAAATAACCGTAACCAGATGTAGAAAATCTCGAAGTGTCCAGAAGGCATAGAATCGAACACGTGTAGTCAGAGCGGAAGTGACCTCATATAAAAAGAGCCACAATCCACAAATTAAGTCATATTAGTAATAATGGGTTTCTTTTTGAAAGTGCTTTTATTAAATGGATAAGAAATAATTTTGGTAACATCCTAGGAAATTATGTGAACAAAGTTCTTTAATTACAAAGATCCTTATGAGCAATTTGGGTCCGAGGTTTGCTAATGTACCACGTGACAGTACTTATCTGTTAATGCCTCCGGTATCCCAGGTTGGAAGTTCAGCCATAGTCTTATATTGACCTTGACTATGACCGTCCTTCAGAGAGTAGATGAAAGCAAAGTTTCCCTTAGGCTCAAATAGCTTTGTTCTATTTGACATCTCTGATCTCTACGGTAATACTCGAGGGGCACTCAGTAGAGCGCAGACCTCCGCCGTGGCAGCTAATTTTTCAACCTTTTGCTCGACCTTGGCTTTAACCTTAACATGTATTCATTGGCGTAGATTTTCGTACACCCAAAAATGAACCAAATTTGAAGTCTCTGTGACAATGATGTCCAATCTTATGTCTTATTACGTCATTTGGTCATTTTGCTTGACCGTAACCTTGACCTTGACCTTGACCTTGACCTTTCAAGATTAGGCCTGGAAACTATTGACAAGCAAACACAGACACAAACAACCACAAACAAGGGCGAAAACATGATCTCCCCCCAACTTCGTTGGCGGAGGTAATAAGTTGATTGGTTCCACCAACGAAGTTAGAAGGTTATATTTTACCCCCCGTTTGTGTGTTTATTTATGTGGGTTTTTTTTTTTTTTTTTTTTTTTTTTTTTTTTTTTTTTTTTTTTTTTTTTTTTTTTTTGCACTGTTCATATGGAACTGAAATTATAATATAACACTTTGAACTTGCCATAGCCTCTGTTCCATGGCCTTCCACTGTCTCGGATTAGAGTTCTCTTGCTTAGGGGTACACTCGGACATGCTGTTCTATCTTATTTCCCTTCCCTTTTTTTTAAGTTTTTATAGTTTGCATGTGAAGAATCTACTTTAATGTTGTTACTGTTCTTGGAATATCTAATTTGATTGTCTATTCTTCTCTTGTAGTTTATCTATTTCCTCAGTTTCCTTTTCTTACTGGGATATTTTTCCGTGTCGGAGACATTGGACATATATCATCTTGCTTTTCCAACTAGGGCTATAGCCTAGCTTGTAGTAGTAGTAGTAGTAGTAGTAGTAGTAGTAGTAGTAGTAGTAACAACAACAACAACAACAACAACAACAACAATAATAATAATAATAATAATAATCATCATCATCATCATAATAAGCCTAGTGCAATTTTATGTTTGAATTACTTTAAAAAATGAAGTGTGAAGAACTCTGTATAGTCACTGTATAATCGCTGTATAGTCATTCGATCTAACTACTCAGTAGGCTATACTTGACTTTAACTTGCTGATATGAAGTAAAGTAAAAATATGCCATTTGATAGAACCCAACAGAATAATTTAGATCTGTGTTCTGCATTCAGTAGCACAAAAGCCTCTTTTGATTTTCTGTAACAAAATAAAGTACTTTTTGATTACTCACGATTTAGCAAGGACCTGTGTGGATCGAGATGTGAATTATGTGATTATGTAATATGTCAAGAGAAACTACATTTTGATACAGTGTTATATACAATAGGTGATAAATTTGTATATATTGTATATTCAATGTTTTGTAATGAAATCATATTTTTGTAAACCATCCGTATCATTTAACCTTCTGAACTTTTTGTATAAGTTACCAACACGAGTCTGGTCCCTATTACTCTTAAAATTATTAAAGTCTTAGAGCTAAAAGAACTCTAAGTTAGAGCACTTAAAGACCACTCATGAATGGCAGAGTCAGGGGAGTGACTGTGCCCTGCTTGGTGGGACAATGCCCTAAAGAGTGATCATATATACATGAGAATTAGCGTTCAAACTCACCCACATCCAAGACAGGAACAGGGAGGGCAAGGTAATAGCTGCTGATGACTCAGCAAGTAGACCTACAAGCTCCTCCAAACAACCCATCCTTAGCTCACAAGGATAGTAAGGATATAGAGAGTACAAGAAACTATCGAGCTTTAGCGGGACTCGAACCTCAGTCCGGCAAAGTTTTCAATAGGTCACCACAGTTGACTTTCTGAACTTTTTAAAACAAAAATCTAACAGGAAGGGAAGGGAGACAGTATCATCGAAAGCTAAGAATAAATGTCTTTTTTTCCGAGATTGTAGATCTTTCTATTTATCTTAAATACACATGTGTATTTTATTTTATAGTTATGTATATTTATATACACACTAGTCCTTCAGTGGACTAGTTACGGCTGATGATGATATATATATATATATATATATATATATATATATATATATATATATATATATATATATATATATATATATATATATATATATATATATATATATAACATACTGATATCTTCAAAATCACAATGATGTCAAAATAACGAAGGAGTTTACATATTTTGATATCCATCCCTTATTGATTCCTGTGATGAAAATTGGTTTGGAAAAGCATATTCTATTACCTTGGATGTATGTTAAACAGATAACAGACTTATCTACGCGATATAAAGAAGGTAAGAAATGTCTGTCGGAAACAACTTTCGACGCATAAGATACTAAAAAACTAATGGCCTCAGCAATAAAATATCCAGAGATTGGAAACCATTCGTGACAATATAAAGAATATATCTTATTAGAGAGAGAGAGGCACTGATTAATGTAGGTTAGATGGCGAGATGAGGGGAAGGATGATATGGAGAGAAGGGGTTTGGTAGAAGAGGATACCTTTGATCGAAGGGTTTGGAGAGGGCGCACCAGGCAACCGACCCCTTAACGTAAGGATAACAGTGGGGAAGAAGAACAAAAAGAAGATACACTTTTGAAAATATTTTCAAAAGTGTATCTTCTTGATAGATAGAAAAATGAAGATAGAAAACTCTAACAATTCAAATATAATTATAACCAAATGGGAATAAGACATTGACACCATAAACTAGACGTGAATGTGAAAGACTTCTGATCCGCAAAGTAAGTTGTGTCGGGTAAGAACATTTCAGCTAGTGACTTCATCCAGATGTTCTCTTTTATTCATATCTCTCTCTCTCTCTCTCTCTCTCTCTCTCTCTCTCTCTCTCTCTCTCTCTCTCTCTCTCTCTCTCTGTATATATATATATATATATATATATATATATATATATATATATATATATATATATATATATATATATATATTATATATATATACATATATATATATAATATATTTACATACCCATGCTTATAAGTAGGACATTTTGAGTATTTTTACTGACAACCTCATTCATGCTATCCAATATTCTTCTCTGTAATGATTCCGGAATATTCAACTTTTTTGTGTAAAACATTAAATTTTTTAACCCCCTAATATCAATCAAAACAAAAATTTCTACAAGCAAAGCCGTTGCTATTCTTATTGCCCCGATTTTGAATCTATTACCAAAGAGGACAATTCTACCAATCTTATGACGTCACTCTGTATCACGTGATCTATCATGGTCAAAAAATATCTTTTAACCCAAATTTTATGTTTAATAGTGTCTCTTTATAATAATTCAACTTATTGTGGTTTTTAATCTTAATTTCCTAAAATTTAAACACGACAGCAAACAGAAATCAATGGTTTTCTGCCGGTATATATTTCCTGGAACACCGACCTATTCGTAAATCTACGCTCGTACCTGCGGCTTTCCAGGTTGATTTCAAGTCTTCTCTGGGGAAATATGCTTTTACAGATGTAGTTTCATGGGGGTTTGGGATGGCTTTGTTTGCTGTTCTTACCCGAATTTGATACTTTTTGGATATCAGAATCGTTCAAATAGCATGATATATATATATATATATATATATATATATATATATATATATATATATATATATATATATAAATTTTATATATATATATATATATATATATATAGATATAAATATATATATACATATATATACACAGATATATATATATATATATATATATATATATATATATATATATATATATATATATATATATATATATATATATATATATATATATATATATATATATATATATATATATATATATATATTTTATATATATATATATATATATATATATATATATATATATATATATATATATATATATATATATATATATATATCTATATATATATATAGATATATATATATATATATATATATATATATATATATATATATATATATATATATATATATATATATATATATATATATATTCTCCCTTTGTGTTGATTCACTCTATTCCTCGTTAGCATCAAGGTAGGAAATTCCTTCATTCGTCTCGTAAAACGAGTTCCCCTTCTAGAGTGAAAACTTACTAGATAATAAAGTGTATCGCTGTTGTATGGGATTGAACTCTATGGAGGTTGAGGGTACCCAACTTATTGTTGTTATAATTAGCTCCTGGTATTGATGCACCTTTTGATAGAGCTATCCTGACACACCTTGAAGTTGGATTGTTTCGACTCACAGCACGATTGTCCTTTAACAGAACCGGTAGCAATTTGCCTATATAAATAACTTCTATGTCTATGTCTATGTCTGACGGTTTATCAAATATCCCAGCTTTCGCTATTAAGCGTTCAGACGGGATTTCCAAATCACTTATATTATAGTTAAAAATTTAAAAGTCTATGTAATATAAAGAGGGTTAATTGCATTTGTCTCAGTGTTATAGCTGAGTGAAAATAAATGGGTTTTCAATAGTTTTTTGAACTGAAAGATATGTTCAGCACACTTAGCTGATGCCGGAAGTTGATTATATAATCTACGAGCGCAGTGCTTAAAAGTTCTCGTACCAAGAGTGTTCGTTGCACGAGGCTCATCAAGTCTGAAATCATCACAGGAAAGGCGTGTATGAACACCAGGCCCTACTGCGTATCTTTTCAGACAACCTTTAAGATACAATGGCTCTCCCGTGTTGATAGCTTGATATGTTAAGACGCAAAGTTTAAAAATAATCCTTGCTTTGACTGGTAACCAGTGTAATTTAATTAAGGTTGCAGTAATATGTTCTCGCGGGGATATACCAACAATTAGTCTAGCAGCTCTATTCAAAATCATTTGAAGTTTCTTAAGACGATAATTAGGTAAATTGTAATACAACGAGTTACAATAGTCTACTCTACTAACTACCAAACTATTAATTAGCAGCTTAGTGGCATCTTCGTTAAGATATTTTCTAATGGATGCGATATTCCTCAGATGATAATTTGCAGTCCTAACCACATTGTTAATATGTTCATCAAATGTCAAAGAACCATCAACTACTACCCCGAGATCTCTGACTTAATCAGTTAACAAAATATTTTCCTTATTGATGGAGATGCTACTAACGTTATCAAACCTTCTTAAGTTATATTTAGTGCCAATTAGAATACATTCAGTTTTATTTTCATTTAGTTTCAGCTTTTTCTTTTGCATCCATTTCGAAACATCTGCCATAAGTCTATCAATAACAGCCTGATCTTCAATAATGTCATCCACTATTAAATAGAACTGGGTGTCATCAGCAAAAAATTTACATTGAACGCCATGTAATTTGAATATTCAAGACAACTCAATTGTATAAATACTAAAAAGAACCGGGCCAAGTACGCTTCCTTGTGGAACACCCGTGGTGAGCTTTCTACTTTCAGAATATCTATCTTTAATCTTCACCTTGATTAATAGTTATTAAACCATTTAAGAGCATCACCATCGATCCCAATAGCAATCTTATCCTCTATTAACACTTCATGAACTACTGTGTCAAAAGCAGCGCTTAGATCTAGGAGAATGAGCAAGCTACATCCACCGTCATCAGAGAAACCTAACAAATCATTTATTACGGTACAAAGAGCTGTTTCAGTAGAATGGAATTTCCGATAAGCCGACTGATCTTCAGGAATAGCTCCAATTACTTTCAAGTGCTGACTGAGTTGATCTAAAACGGGTTTCGATCATTTTTGACAAAAAGGACAAGTTAGAAATTGGTCTGTAAGATTTCAATTCTTGATGATCAAGGGATCCTTTAAGAGATGGTTTAATGATAGCAACTTTTTCAGAGGACGGGACTAAGCTCTTAGTAATACTCAAGTTGACTATTCGAAGCTGTAATTGCAATAATCTATCTATGTTCTGGGCGTCGATGACTTCATTTATTGGAAAAGGATCGCTACTGCAATAAGAGCGGCCAGAACTAATAAACATAGTTTTGTAAGCATCGAGTGAAATTGGCCTAAACTGCAAGAACTTTGAGAAAGGAAAACCAGGAAAGTAAGGATAGGGGCAAGAAACATCAGTTGTGAAGTTACAAAGTAAACAGGCAACCTTTGACTCAGAGAATTCAGCAAATTCATTTGCCAATTCAAGCTCAGACCTCCCGTCTGGTAAAACATGCCTCTTAGTTTTCCCTAAAAGTTCATCGAACACAGAATACAGCCTTTTGATATTGGACCTAACCTCAGTTACTTTTTCATTATAATATGTCTTCTTTACATTTCTTAATAAACTATTTACCTCATTCCTAGCTTCCACATATAACATTCGATTTCTCTTTGTTTTATGCTTATGCCAACGTGACTCTGCTAACCTCCATCTTTTCCTAGCCTCACTAATTGCAGCATTGAACCATGGGGAGCTGTCTTTTATGACAATATCCTTCTCTACCAATATCCTTCTCTGTGGAAAATACAGAAAAATACAAAGCAACAAGACAGACCACACATTCACCCACAGAAACATTTCTGCTACTATTTAAGTCAGTACATCCACAGAGTTCATTATATTTTTCTTCAATAACAGTAACACCCACATCTATTAGCACAGTAAAATCTAATAACCGTTTGTTCCTAAATGTTATTTTAGTCCTAAGTTTACTTGGTAATAAGACTGAAATATCAAACATAATAAGCTTGTGGTAAAAAGAGATAGAAAAATCTGGCTCCACTATCAAATTCATAAAGTAATTATCACCCGTAAAACAAAACACAGCATCTAAAATATCTGACCTAGAGGTAAATACATTCACCTTATTAACAAAATTTATATTGTTCATTATATCAATAAACTTCTTTACATTTGTATCTATATAATCCTCCAACCACATATTAAAATCTCCACATATATATACATTACATTTTTCATTTTCAAAACAATCCAAGAATACAGAAAAGTCTTCTAAAAACGTAGCCTTGCTTAGCTGAGGAGGACGATATACTACTATAAATAAAAACTGAACATTATAGGCCTTAAACTCCAAGGCTAAATACAGTACTCAAAACTCACAAATGCTCCAACAACCCTGATTCTAGCGTTTGTAAATGTTTTGGATAAAACAATGCCAACCCCACCTCCCTGACCAAAATTACGTGGTGTGTGAAAAAGTTTATGAGTGTTCGGCAATAGTTCATTAATTTTCAAATTATCAGTAGCACTTAGCCATGTTTCTATTATAGCGTACACATCTATTCCTTGTTCACAGATTAATTCTCTTAATTCTGTTGTCTTGTTGCGTACTGACTGCGCATTCAGTAAGGCACATTTTATTCTTCTATTACCGGAATCCATGATCAGTCTGTTGGGCAATTCGCTTCCTTTCAGCAACATTCGATGGACAATTCCAGTCAAAAACAGCATGTTCATTATCGGAGAGGTTCATTCGCGCACAATGATGACATTTCAAACTTTCAGACTGACAATGCCTTGTCTCATGATCAGTTCCGCTACAACGTCCACATATCCGAGATCCATTAGAAGCCCTGACTCTACATTTGGACTCAAAATGACCATATCCTTGACAGTAGTTACATATTATAACATGATAACTATCCCATACCTTATGTCGACCAAAGTTGGTGGAAAGTATATCTCCATTTTCGTATATCCTTCTCTCCAATAAAAGTACTTCTAAACCCTTTGTCCCAAAGCTTTAACACATGCCTATAAAAATGTCTCACGCAAGCCTCCTCATGTCCATGAGAACGCTCCTCCTGGCTACCTTATCGATCACGATCTTGTACTGCACGTGTATTACACACGCTCGTACACAGTAACGGTATTTGTTTTTTTTTTTCTTCTTCTTTTTCTGTCGTTATAGCTCTCCCTTCGCACTGATAACCTGTATATGCCTATATATACTTGTCTCATTGTGTTTGGAATTTTGTGCCGTTCTTGACTGGAAAGGTTTGTATTTATACTCTTGCTCCGTCCAAATAAAGTTAGTTGCAGTCACTTTGATTTTCTGTTAGTACCTAACTGGTGCATCCGCACGATTCTGCAGCCAAAGAATTTGTTGTTTTATTAGCTTTGACAGTCAGAGGATGGAGCAACAGTAACTCTGTTATCGTTCTGCTTTGATATGAGAATTCACGAGAGTGAATTAGAAAGCTAATTTAATTACTATTGATACGAATATATACGGCACTATCTGTGCCCTACATCTACTTACAACTAATTATCTATCGTCGGCGAATTGCAAAGCTGTCGCAATGATTGTAAAGTTCACGAGGTTCTCTAAATTTGGTAACATTTTATTCGCTCTGGCTACCCAAACATTCAAATCTATACAAGCACGAAAGAATGTACAACAGCCCCAACCTGAGTCCCAGAGCAGTAAAGAGCTATAAATGTATAAGACATACGGAGTTTCATAGTTAATAATAAGAGATTATTCTTAAAGACATATTAGTCTAATCCTTTCTTGATAACTTACTGGAAAACAAAAATCAGTATGGCTTTACAAAAGGAATAACCTTTGAAGTTGTCACTACTCTGCCGTATGGACATATTGCAATCTTCCTAGCAAGAGGGCCTTGGTGCAACGTAGTGTCCTGAGATGTGGCAAAGGCATTTGGTAAGGTTTGGTGACGTAGTCTCAAATCTAAGGTGATGGAAGTTGAAACACTAGACCTATAGGTAAGAACTCTCAGCAGCTTTGTGGATGTAAGCAAAACATAAAATATGATGGGAAACATAATATACGTTGAAATTACCTTAGAAAGTGATATTTCACAGGGCAATGTGCTAGCTCCAATTCTCTTCAACTTTATAAGGGAGACATGGCTGAAACAGGAGGAGAATGCCACCAACTAACATTTGCTGACGATCAAAAAAAAAAAAAAAAAAAAAAAAAAAAAAATCCAATGCTGGCTCTAGACATTGCTCCCAGTCAAGAGAAATTTTAATTCCTGTGTATCTTAGCATTGAACCTTCAAATGTGGTAGTCAGTAACCAAATAATTAGGTATAATATTGAAAGCAAAATACAGAGAACTAGACTCTCCACGACAGAAATAGTGAAGCATATTAACTACATATTAACCAAAAGTCAACGCTCAACCCAATCTGCACGAAACTCTTATGATACTGATTCTAGAGTACTTTTCAGGAATAATCTCACCTGACAGTAAATTCTCCCAGTTGAAGATGCAATCCCTCAGAACAAAAAGCTAAGCTGAACTTTCAAGAAGTCACTTTACTTTTAAGGGTAGAAGAGACTTTAGCTATGGTAAGCAGCTCTTCTAGGAAATGGACACACCAAAATCAAACCATTGTTCTCTACTCTTGGGTAGTACCATAGCCTCTGTACCATATTCTTCCACTTTCTTGGGTTAGAGTTCTCTTGCTTGAGGGTACACTCAGGCACACTATTCTATATTATTTCTCTTCCTCTTGTTTTGTTTAAGTCTTTATAGTTTATAGATATTTACTTTAATGTCAAATTTCTTGAAATATTTTATTTTTCCTTGTTTCCTTTCCTCACTAGGCTATTTTCCCTGTTGGAGCCCTTGGGCTTATGGCATCATGCTTTTCCAACTAGGGCTGTAGCTTAGCAAGTAATAATAATAATAATAATAATACAATCAAAGAACTTTATAACAAAGTCAAACTAGAAACTATCAACTGCTAAATGGAAAGGTGCCAAATAAGACTTGAAACGGAAAGGCTCTGATAACCCTGCCATGGTGGAATACAGTAGGAAGTTAACCAAGGAAACAAACAAAGACTTCCTAACCTGGCGGAGGATTAGCCCAACATGATGTGAAACGAAGTAGACCTAGTAATCATCCTCCATAAATTCATACCCATCGCATCCCAGACTCACTCTTCTACCTACTACTCACGCCAAAACAACCCCAGCATGCCTTCTCCAGTCCAATCATCCACTCCCCCACATTACAATCTTTATCTTTTCCTTGACCCCTCAGTCCTCACCTAATTCATCCTTCATTCTTCCTTCCCACTATCTTCAAATACTTCCCTATATCTTAGTTATTATCTCATCTCGAGATCAAGATTTTGAACCTGTCTTTACGTGATGGTCAATGTTTGTTCTTCTGTCGAATTCTAAAACATGGATTAAAGTAAATTCTCTAACTTACGGAAACTGCTTGAATTTATTGTTGCGTTGCACATTTATTTTGTAAGATTTTTTTACATACATTTTTAAAAAGTCACGTTTTTCTACTCCTTTTTCGTGATTATTTCCTAACTGCATTGATGTGTGTCAGAATTATTACTAAAAAAAATAATTCCCAAAAGGACGATATAGCATATCACCTAAAAAAAGGTTGAAAAGTTAAATCTAACACAGTCAGTGAATTGAAATTTCAAGTAAATCTAATGAGATATTTCAGTGAAATATAATTAACAATGAATATTATTGACTAAGTATTCTCAAATGATATTGTGTATTTGAGAAGAAAAGCTTTCGATTGTTATCTGAATAAGCACAAATAACACACGCGAGCGTGTACACATACAGTATACTTATGTTTGCATACACACACAAAGGTATATACGACAAGCAGCAGAAGGAAGTTACTTGAAAATAAAAATGGTTGAGAAGAAAATACGAATCAATTGTGCTAAAAAAAGCTTACGGGCTGAGGTCGAAACTGTATTTGCAGGTGACATTTTCCTTCTGTATAGTTATGCATATTCTAATTCTCCCAATGAAAGAAGAAACCCTTTGCCTATATCCAAATGACCGAGGCGACAGAGTATGTCAAATATTAATGAAATTGTTGAATACCTTTAACATATGTCCCTCTATATTCTATACTAGTGTACGCAACCCGTAAAAATTACGACTAAATATTTAAGATAGATATGCACACACATTCAACCCTTCCCCCTTTCCTAACTACAACCCTTCTCACCAGGGTATAAATACTCCTCTCTCCCATACCGGAGGGGCGGGAAGAGACCAGTTGTTATATGTCTTGCCGTTGAGCGTGACAGGATATATATATATATATATATATATATATATATATATATATATATATATATATATATATATATATATATATGTGTGTGTGTGTGTGTGTGTGTGTGTGTGTTTGTGTGTGTGTGTGTGTGTGTGTGTTGTCAGAAAATTGCTCTTTGTTTAATAAAAGGAGATTCCTGTAACGTCTTTCTCAGCAATTAAAAGAAAACGTGTTCATCCCCTTTTTCCTCCCACGTAAGTGCACTAGCTTCAAAAATAATTATTTACACATCATGAAAAAAAAGATATGAATAAACACTTACGATCTCTGAACGTCAGTGCAATTCCACGAGCTCAATCAGTCAAAGTATCAGTCCTCAATTCCTCATCAGTCTGTTTGACTTGGTCATACTGGAAGCTGTGTAAATGGACCGACCTACTGGTGACTGCGTAAATGGACCGTCCTACTGGTGACTGTAAATGGACAGTCCTACTGGTGACAGAGTGATGGGACCATCCTCAGTGCTGTGGACAGATGATGCAAATATCAATTACTACGTGATTACTTTCTACTTTACTGCAAAGGGAATTAGTTGTCATTTTCTGTTTTAGAATCACTAGAAAGCTGCAGATTCAATAATGATCTTCCACATCTTTAAAGTTAATTCATTCTTTTGCGGAGATTGTTGAAATTAATAGAATAGGTAAACGACGGCCGAGATGTTCTCAGGACACCGAATTAGTCTCGTTAACTTCAGGCATCGAAATCTTAGATTATGGGCATGAAAACATTTGCCATCAAACATAAATATCTAATCTAATTTCACGCCATAATGTGTAATAGAATCAGTAGCTTAGAATTTTTTTAGGGGGAATGCAAAATATTTTCCATATCAAACACAATACCGAATACGTAATCTAATCATTGTAATTATTACAAACTGAAGCAAAGGGAACCTAATATAAACATTATTGTTAACTATTCTGTACTACTGGTTTCCAACCCCCCCCCCCCCACAAAAAAAAATTGTGATAAGTGACAATTATAACACGATTTAAATCGCATAACCTATTCAGTAACAAGTAACACATTAAATGATGCACCCGGTATCTCTTTTATGATCGACATATGCTAAAATTAGATCATTATCTTGCTGCCGTTTAATTCTCTGTGAATTAATCTAATTGTGTCATATTTTACGGTTGAAATGCAAATAGAAAGTTTCATAATCCAATTTTTCAAACGAGAGAGATAAGGAAAGTGAGAGAGAGTGCTGGCAAAGGTTTCACAATAAGAGGATTGCTTAAAAAGAATGGATGAAAGTATAACTTATAAATACCAAAATTATATAGATCAATAAAGACCATGTCCACCAAAATACATATCGTGATTTTTATTTCCAAGATGGTCAAAACTCTTATTTGTCAGATATTAAAAAATGTTAAACGTAAATAATATCTCCAAAGTAAAGAATGTCAAGGACTTTCGAATGGCTCACTTGCTCTCTACTCTTAAGGTCATTAGATATTCAATTTACTTGTTCCAAATCTATCTTTTCGCTTTTGTGTCTTAATTCAGGTTTCTTTGTAGATAATGGCTTGACTGTATATGCATTTCTAAAGCGTTTTTACTAATTAATACCTTTGGAAGTTTTCTTAATTATGATTCAAATAATTTCGAATTAGTCATCACGAATGATAACTAAGTTAGGTTTGGATTTGGATTTATGAATTTGAGCTACATAGTCTAGCGCTGGGGCCTGTGGGGCCATTCAACTAGGGAGAATCCTGAGCAGCCCTACAATGAAGTAAAAGTTAGAAGATATTGGAGAGCAGGATGAAAGAAAAGAAGCGAGAAGAGGCCACGTTCTTTCTTTATGGTACAATACGGAGTACTCCAAGGGAATGTGTTGTCACCTATGTTGTTTATTCTCCTCTTGGATTATGCAATGCATAGAACAGTTGGGGATGGTGGAGAAGGATTGGATAGGATTAGTAATAGGAAATTAGCAGACCTAGAGTATGCTCATGACGCTGTCTTTATTAGCAGAACACCAAAGGATTTGATTGCTTACTTACCACAATGCATGGGATGATGAGAACGAAATATGCAATGGAAGATAAAATATCGTGGGAAGTAGAAAGGATTAATGAGGCGAAATTATTTAACTATTTAGAAACTATGACCTCTAAAGCAGGGTCTCTAGAATTGGAGTTTAATGAAAGATTGAAAAAATAAACTAATCATAAAATGGCTAGGTTAAGTAAAATAGGGAAATCAAGCTGACTTGAATTGGATATAAAAATTAGGCTATATATCAGTTTAGTGTGATCTATGTTACAGTATGGACATGCGTCGTGGTATGACAATGAAACAATGTCCAACAGATTTAATAGATTAGAAAACAAAGCCCTCAGAAGACAATTGGGAATAAAATGGCAGGATAGGATTAGAAATGAAACTAAGAGATATTACTTGAGTGCCTTATGCGGATGAGATCATGGTGAGGGGTAGATGAAGATGATTTGGGCCATGTTCTTCGCACTCCCAAGAGATTAGTTCACCAAACGTCTAACTGAGCTGCACAAGGTACTAGAAAGTTGGAAGACACCGGCCTACATGGCTGAGGACTATGAAGCGTGAAGTGGGAGATGATGAATGGAGAAGTATTGAATTAAAGGCTCAAGATAAAGACGATACGCGAAATCTAAACGAGGGCCTTTGCCTCAACAGGCGTAGATTATGATCATGGTGATAACACGATTATATTTTTTTAGTCCCTGTTCTTAGTTTTGATCATTTAAATCTAAAGATTATGGAAATGGTCACTCCAGATCCTTAATTTATTGCTTTTTTATATTTTTATTTTGGGGAAATTATTCAGTTAAAGATATGATTTGATTGATTAAGATTGCTATGCACCATCCAAGACTGGAAGATGCAAAATACATCGGAAGATGCATTAGCAACTCTGGTGGATATATGAGGTGCCTGACACTGAGGGACCTGGGGGAACCCAAACATAGAATAAGGCAATAAGGCAATAAGGTATAACACGGGTTCTTGCGCAAGGCCAGCCCACATGAGATTTAAATTTTAGAAGGGTTCAACATAGTTTCAGGACGACAGACAAGGATATGATAATATGAGAACCACTACCATAGAGCAGTAACGACCGGAAAGACGTCCAGGGCTAAAAAATTCCAAGGGGGTTGGAAGTCAAAGTTCAGTGCTCCTAAACCTGTTCCTCTTCGGTCCTCGAATTATTTTTATACTTCTACCGCCCTCAGTGTCTGAGCGCCAGAGAGGGAATTCGATAGTGTATGGGTTAAGGGCGTTATTGATATGAAGCTTACGATTGAAGTTTATCACCTGAACTGGTCCCTCTATCCGCAGAGAGAGTAAAAAGGAAGTAAAATCAGCCGAACATTTTGTTGAAGAGCAAAACTTTCTCCTCGAAAATCTTTAACAAAACGTACAATTTGATAAATTTAATCAAAATGGGTAACAAAAATCTATTAGATAATAGAATTTGTATTTATTTGTTATTATATTATTAAGAAAATTGTGATATGAAAATAGAAAAATATCACAATTTCTCCTTTACGGCAAAATATTTTCTCCTAATAATCTATTTGTTTATGCAAATCTAGTAACTAATCTAAGTAACGATCTAATCTATATTTCCAACAACCGAAGAAGATAAAAATGTTGAATTATAAGTGGCATAAAGTAGAGCAGAAAATCATCATAAATCACATCATAACCTTCACACTTAATACACGGGTCTCTCTCTCTCTCTCTCTCTCTCTCTCTCTCTCTCTCTCTCTCTCTCTCTCTCTCTCTCTCTCTCTCTCTCTCTCTGTATATATATATATATATATATATATATATATATATACATATATATGTATATATATATATATATATATATATATATATATATATATACATATATATATATAATATATATATATATATATATATATATATATATATATATATATATATATATATATATATATATATATATATATATATATATATTGGGAGAGTTGCTTCCAAAGTCATTTACCTTGTGGTTCTCAGATACATATTTCCGGATAGGGTTGTTAACCGCACGCCCCTTTCCCCCTTCTGGCTTCAATCCACTATTGTTCAATAGCTCATCTACCTATTTTAGTGTTGCAGATATTTTGCCAGCAAGGTAATGAACGTGAGATTGGCCTAAGTATGATTACAGCGAGCAGCGAACACTCAATCATCAGTGACCATCTATTCTTGCGGGCATTATCTGATTTGAATCCAACCATCCCTTTGGTTTAAATTTTTTCTAGGGTGGTTGTATATTTGTAGCAGTTTAGTCATGGAAGTCCAGTTTTGCTGGGTTCCAGCTCGTGTAGGTGTGCTAGGAGAGGAAGACACCGACAAATTAGAATGAGTCAGGAGACAAATGACTTCCTGGAAGATATCCTCTTCAGTGTAACGGCTTTTTGCCTCATGTCAAAATATCTTAGTGATATTTGGCAATATCATTGAAATTCTGTGGATCAAAATAAGATGGAGATTACTAGTGCTTTACCTCCATGGAAATACGATATGCCTAGAAGGTGAGAAACTAACCTCAGTCGCCGAAGAATTGGCCACACTTGTTTAACACGCGTGTTCTTGATGACTGTCAGGTGCTAACTAAACCTTGTGTGATGATAGCTTGGTTTCCCTGACTGTTAGTCATTTATTGATTGAATGTGCCAGTCTCGTGGGTATCAGAGAACGATTCCTCTCTGAAGCTCTTGGTTAGGATGGCAGGTACATCCTCACCAAGACTCTTGGAGGAGATGATGTGTATGATACCAGTGGCATTTTCAAGTTCATCTTCATATCAAGATTAATATAATTATGATGTTTAGCTCTTTCGAATTGTGTATATTTTTCGTTGTAATTAAAATCATTTCCCTTATTCATAAACTAACTTTGATTAAAAAAAGAAAAGAGGATAGTAGCTGTATTTACGGATAAAGCATAGATATCAGCTATGGGTCCAAAATAATGCAGATATATTTTACCCAATTGCTCACTCATTTCGATAAAAAATTATCAAAAAATATATCGAGTTGCTGTAATAAACCACACGCAAGACTCGTGATTATTGATAACATCGTATCCAAACATGTACATACACGTGCTATTTTAGAGCATAAGTACTAGTGCTTTAGAAAGAGTGTGCATATGTACAGTTGGACACATGAATTCCTGACGTACCTTGCCCTTAGGAACTGCGCCCTGTCCCCCCCTTGCATGGAGTTTTTCGTATTTAGCCCGCCCATCACCTCTGCCTTCTCTCCTTATATTATCTGTTTGGTTATTCACCACGCAATAAGGGATCGACAGGGTGCACGTCCTCAGAGTGAGGTGTGAGAGAATTTCCCGTGTCCAACTGTACGTCTTTACTCGCATACTTCTCATCAAATTCATGAATACAATTAGAGAAAGGTTCAACATAACCAAAGCCAATAACCAGCAAACACTGCGCATGCGTATCCATCGCGAAATTTTGCTGAATTCATAGAGATATTTTTCCTGTCTTGAAGAAGAAGACAAGATTTCATAACATAAAGCACCAACATTACCACAAGACCTGGATTGCACCACATCCTGTCATATGCATAATTTCACTTTTCTCTCACAAATCCTTGCAAATACTTGCACGCATATCTGCTCCCAGCATCTCTAGTTCCTGCATTTTGAATATTAATAAGATACAATGGAACAATATGTTAACAGATTACAAGTATGGGATAAGATTATTCGATTGCTTTCATTATTCATTAATTTACACATATTAATGGGAAATATTAGAATAATCTGTATTACAACAGTTATGAACGAAAAATAGGAACAACAAACATATAACCAATATGGAATAAGATTATTTGCTTTCATTAATCATTAATTTACCCTAATGAATGAGGACTCTTCGTGTCACTAAATTCATATTAGATTCACCAAATATTTCTAAAAAACCGCTACTGACTAAAATTCATTTGATCAAAAATTTTATTATATTCATTCATTCTAACATTAACTTGTTGCAATGCATGAAAACGTTAGCCTTTTATAATCCTCTTAAGAACTGAAGAATATCAACTGGGCCAATCTGCATAACGTTAATTTTTCTCTTCGCGAAATTGCAGTTTAATTCTATTTGGCCAAAACCATGAAATGCATAACTTACTTAGTTCCATGGCATTGAGAATGACGGAAGGATTCCGAGATTATATTCCCAGAATAAATTTCATTAACAATTTCCCCATCTGCTCTGGATTGCTTCGAGAGACACAATTCCGTAATGCCTTAAGTAGGTGAAAAATATTACTCAGGTCACTTAATTAATTTGGATTATCCTAGGAAACACCGACGCTCCACAGAAACACTTTTAATCTTTTGTGATTTAAAGATTGTTCAGCAAATCTATTAGATGTAGCCTCTCTCTCTCTCTCTCTCTCTCTCTCTCTCTCTCTCTCTCTCTCTCTCTCTCAGCGTACACCATACTGCATAAAACTAACAGGTAATTTTCTGCTCATATATAACACAAACATTTCTATATAGTCACTGTTTCCTCTGTGGCAGGATTAATTAAGACTAGAGGTTAAGTCAGGTTTTATTCTTGTGAGCCCTAAAAAGATGCGATTATGAGATTAAACAACTCATTGAAAGTCAACAGAATATTTTCATAATATTACACTGGTTAATTCGTCAGATGCGGTGACCTAAAATGCATATGAAACCAAGGCCAAGTTATAATATGCAGTCCTTGGTATGAAAAGGAATAGTTTGAACGGAGTTGACGTCATTACGAACGTCCAAATGAAGATACTTTGTCGTGGTGTTCATAAAGACAGCTCTTTTGAAATACTTCTTTAGCTCAATGCAGTTCTTACTCAGATATGCAACTGATATAGATTTTGTGATAATTAACACACCGTGAATGTGATACAGAAATCTGAAAAGACAAAGACATTCATGGAGAAAGGAATATGTGTGGAGGAAGACATTGCAATGAAGATTCCAGCTAATACTCTTGCTCACGCCATGTTCAACTCCCACTAAGGAGACGAAATGGAAGAATTCAAATAGAATGAAATACTAAGACATTGTAAAACATTGCAAAGCACGGATTAATATGGAACTTCAAGCTGATTAAGAAGCCAGGATTAGAAACAAGATTTAAGCTGCACACAACACAACCAAGGTCTGGAATAGTATTTAAATCTTAGCAGTTGTGGAAAAGGCTCACGACCTGCAATGACCCTCGAGACAAATAGGTAACAAAATATAATCACCACTGTGTGATATATGATTATACAGATTCTCTCTAGTCTTGGGTAGTGCCCTAAGCCTCTGTACCATGGTCTTCCATTGTCTTTGGGTAAAGTTCTCTTACTTGAGGGTA
>NC_090745.1:12260866-12304621 GCF_036898095.1 Palaemon carinicauda
ATGAATGTGTTGAGGTGGTTTGGCCATGTTGAGAGAATGGAAAATGGCTGTCTACTGGAGAAGGTGATGAATTCAAGAGTTGATAGGAGAAGTACAAGAGGAAAGCCAAGGTTTGGGAGGATGGATGGAGTGAAGGAAGTTCTGGGTGATAGGAGGATGGATGTGAGAGAGGCAAGAGAGCGTGCTAGAAATAGGAATGAATGGCGAGCGATTGTGACGCAGTTCTGGTAGGCCCTGCTGCTGCATCCGATGCCTTAGATGACCGCGGAGGTAGCAGCAGTAGGGGATTCAGCATTATGAAGCTTCATCTGTGGTGGATAATGTGGGAAGGTGGGCTGTGGCACCCTAGCAGTACCATCTGAACTCGGTTGAGTCCCTTGTTAGGCTGGAGGAACATAGAGAGTAGAGGTCCCCTTTTTGTTTCTGTTTCATTGTTGATGTCGGCTACCCCCCAAAATTGGGGGAAGTGCCTTGGTATATATATATATATATATATATATATATATATATATATATATATATATATATATATATATATATATATATATATATATATATATATATAACAGACACCAGACACTTGCTCTTTGTATGGGGGAAATAACTTGAGAAATGCAAATATTGAGGCTTGTGGCTTTGATTTGATGTACATATGTGATAGGAGAAAAGTAATTTTCTTTATATAATTCTATTAACATCTGCACTGCTCGATAACATTGTTATAGGATCTATCATCTTGAAGTATGTTCGGTTCGCAACCAAAGGAAAAAAGTTACAGATGACGGACAAACATTCTCATACAAACTTAGCTGTATAATAAGACAAAAACATCAAGGCGTGTATTTCAGTGGAGTCAGGGTTTCAATAGTCTCATTAGCAAAATGGAAATGTTTTTGAATATCTAAAGAGATTCCCGGAAATCCCGATGTAAAATTCGAGAATAAAATGTCTTTCTAAATCGAGCAAAAAAAGTAGTCGTCTCTATTCTTAATGATGCCACGTCTCGCCTGACAAACAAAGAGGCTTTGCTATAAAAATATCTTTTGTTACAAATCAATGGAAAAAAGATGAAGGGAAATTTCACGTTGATTTTGGTGTTTTTTTTTTTTTTTCCATGATGATATTATTTCTTGATTCCTTTAGACAAGCCCATTGAACTTTTATTTTATTTTAATGATATCTTTATTACTTTATTCATTTAGAAAAACCTTTTGAACTTTTATATTATTTTAATGATATTTTCATTACTTTGTTCATTTAGAAAAGTCCTGTGAACAGGTAAAAAATTCAGTAATGAGCAATTAAATCAATTTAAATGAGGATTATTATAACTCGATTTTACCAAAGCTTGAAACATTTGCCATTATCTAATGAACCTTGATGATGAGAGACGGTCTCAGAACTAAGAAATAAAGAAATATCAAAGAGATCTGAAGAAATTGTTAATGTCAAAAGTTTGATACCATTACACGTTAAACAAATGCTATTTTCCCTGTTGGAGCCTGTGGGCTTACAGCATCCTTCTTTTCCAACTAGGGTGGTACCTTAGCTTATAATAATAATAATAATAATAATAATAATAATAATAATAATAATAATAATAATAATACGTTACACTGAAGGAAATGTTTGAAATTGACAAGGTTAAGTGGTTTGAAACGAAGTTTAAAGATTTAAAGGCCTCTCACGAATGGCAGAGGTAAGGGACAGTGGCATTGCCCCATCAAGCAGGACAACGACCTAGAGACTGACCATATATACATATGATCAGCGCCCAAGAACCCCTCCCCACCCAAGCTAGGACTAAGGAGGGTCAGGCAATGGTTGCTGATGACTCAGTAGATAGACCTATGGGCTTCCCCGCCCATTCTTAGCTCACAACGATGGTGAGATTGCAGCGACCAAAGAAACTAACGAATTTGAACAGGACTCGAACCCTAGTCTGGTGTTCACCAGTCAGAGACGTTACCATATCGGCCACCACATCCCTAAGATAAGTTAGCAGCAAATGTAATAACTAGCTAAGGAATTGATAAATTACCTCATCCGATGTGATGTTCACAATTAATTACAAACAAAAGAAAGCTGACAAAATCTTCCTGCAAACTTCTGTATTTAATTTCAGGACAGAGCTATCATCTAATTACTATAATCATTGTCTTCTGGAAAAAAAAAAAAATATATTCTTATCCTCAAAATGAACACTCATTTTTATAAATTATTGGGGCATTTCTTTTAATTAGTTAGGAATCGCTCTTTCAAACATACCGAAAATTTTCTTATCTTCCCAATTCTTATCATTTTTATCGAAGGTGAAAGCATCTTTTTGCCTTCGCTCTTGATTTGTCAAAGGCATTTAACTGAGTCTGACACTGGATTGTATCAGTCTAACTTCCCCCACATTCTGTAGAAGTTCAAAGAGATAAACATACTCCTTAAACTTTGACAATTTGTTTCAGTGTTGTGAGGTCAGTTCTCAATCCTCTTCGTTACTACCTTCGCCGATTTCGTTGCGGCAAAGGTTCTTTTGATAGGCGTGTATTTTGTATGTCTACCTGTGCGTTTGTAATTCGAATAACTCAAAATCTATTTGACCCAATCTCATAAAATTTGGTGAGATGATTTGCCATGATCCAAGGACAATTTGATTAGATTCTGGGAGTGATAAGGTCAAGGTCAATGTAACAGAAAGGTCAAAAATCACAAATTTTAAGTAATTTGTATTTTTCCTAACAGTACTTACCTCGAACTACTTTCTTAGGAGTATCTGGGATCTCTTTCCCATCCGACCAGAGTTTTGTGTAGTTTACCCTACACCCATTTACTATGAGGGGTAACCTCAGGCGGAGTGATACGCGCCCTGAGGCTAACCCCAGGACAGAGAGCATGCTTGCTCAGGTCTCGACCTCCAGTAAGTTCTTGGTAGCTAAGGTCTCTAAGAATACCAAGGGATACTCGGGGAAGGCAGGGTGGGCCATTACCCGAAAGTAGTTTGAGGTAAGTACTGTAAGGAAAAATACAAATTACTTAAAATTTGTGATTTGTTTCAACACGAAGTACTTACCTCGAACTACTTTCTTAGGAGACTTATACTTTAGGAGGTGGGCGTGGCCCTAAACAGTTCTTGAGACCGTGCTGAGAAATATCCAGAGACCTAGAAAGGAGGTTAGGTCGTGTTGACCCCATAGAAAATCGAGCGAGAGGAAACTACACAAAAACCCATCTTAGTGTCTAAGAAACTCACCTGTGCAAGAAATCCTAGGGGACATGTCTTTCCCCCGTTGAGGTACTTGTCTCCGGCCCAGGGCCCTCTCAGAGCCAATTGAAGCGGAAAAAGGGGAATGAAGTAAAAGGGGGTTTAAGGAACGAACCTGTGTCTCTTGTGCTTGTTATCCGCGGTTATCACTGAGGCTATACCTTTAAACCATTTAGAGCGCGGAAACGACGGTACCTATCGAGAACCCGTCCAGGCATTTTCTTGAGTAGTCCTTCAAATAGTGAGTAGTGAAGGTAGACTGGTTCGCCCAGGTGCCTGCCCTCAGGATCTGGCCCACTGCCATATTCTTTTCGAAAGCCAATGTAGTACTAAGGCCCCTAATGTCATGGAGCCTGGGCTTTCCCAGCAGGGAGATTCCTGCCTTACTGTAGGCCTTGATGATGACCTACCGCAACCAGAAGGAGATGGTGTTTTTCGAGACTGGCTTCTTCTCGGGCCGGAGTCTGGCTGTCCTCTCCAAGTATTTACTCAACGCCCTGACGGGGCACAGGCGCAAATCCTTCGAGTCGTGCGACCGGGGGATTGCCGGAATTGAGAAACCTTCAAACCTGGGGTCCCACACGGCAGGATTCTGGGTCTTCGCTACTAAGGAAGGGACGAACTTGAACGTGACTTCCCGCCAACCTTTCGAGTGGGCCACTTCGTAGGACAGACCATGGATCTCGCCCACCCGTTTAGCTGAAGCTAATGCCAGCAAGAAAACCATCTTGAGAGTGAGATCCCTGTCCATGATGTCTTTCAGGGGCTCGAATGGGGGTTCGAATAACATTTTCAGGACCCTTGCCACGTCCCATTGTGGCACCTTCACAGCATGCGGGGGGCATGATTGTTCAAAACTTTTAATGAGCATTGAGATATGCCTGGAGTTACCCAGGTCTATGCCCTTCAGGAGAAAAACTTGGACCAGAGCAGCACGGACTCCCTTGATGGCCGGGATGGACATGTTGACCACGTCCTTGAGGTAAACTAGAAAGTCAGCTATCTGCGAGATGGAGGCATTCAGGGGCCTGATGTCTCTAGCGGTGCACCATTTGGTAAAAGTGGCCCACTTAGCCTGGTAGACCGCTGCAGATGATCGTCTCAGGTAGCCCGACATCCTCGTTGCTGTACTCGACGAATAGCCCTCCCTCCTCAGGAGGCGCTCGATAACCTCCACACGTGAAGGCGAAAGGACCGAGGATTCTCGTGGAATCTTTGGTAGTAAGGTTGCCAGAGAAGGTCTGGCCTGTCCAGAAGGGGCCAGGGCGGCTGTTGTGTTAGTTCCCTTAGGTCCACGAACCATTCTCTCTCCGGCCACCAGGGTGCTACCAAAGTCATCCATAGGTTGTCCGCCTTTCTTACTCTGTTGAGGACCTGCCTGAGCATCCCGAAGGGGAGAAAAGCGTACACGTTGAGATTGTCCCAAGGATGTTGGAAGGCGTCCTCGAACCCCGCTTTTGGATCTGGCACAGGAGAACAGAACACGGGGAGTTGTGTGTTCAACCTCGTTGCGAGGAGGTCCATCGCCGAAAAACCCCATTTTTGAATGACGGTTCTGGCTACTCCCGGGTGCAGGGACCATTCGGACCCTACCACTTGCCCCATCCGGCTGAGGCCATCGGCGAGGACGTTCCTGTTCCCCGGAATGAATCTTGCCGAGATTCTGATCTGCTCCACTTCGGCCCACTCCAGAAGTTCTAACGTGAGGTTGCAAAGCTCCTTCGACCTTAGGCCTCCCTGTTTCTTTATGTAAGCTACCACCGTAGCGTTGTCGCACATCAGAGCCATGGTGTTTCCCCGGAGTATGTGGACGAACTCCTAGCACGCCCTTCGTACTGCCCTCATCTCTAGCACGTTTATGTGCTGGGTCTTCTCTTGGGCCCTCCAGCTCCCTCTTGCTGACTTCCCTAGGAGATGGGCACCCCACCCATCCTTCGATACGACCGTGAACAGGAGCATCTCCGGGGGGTCGGCTGCAAAGGGCATCCCCGTTGAGGGTGTTCGTCATGCAGCCCCACCATTCTAGGATCTGTTTCGTCTTCGGGAACACCGGGACCACCCTGTGGGGGGGGGAGTCCATCTGGTTCTAGCTCTCTTTCATGTTCCACTGGACCTCCTTGAGCTTCAGCCTGCCCTGGGGGGACCATTTTTTCCAACGACACAAGGTGGCTTACCAGTCTCTGCCAGTCCTTCGCCCTCCTGGGTTGGTCCGTCAGGAAGGGGTGGAGGATCTGGTCTAAGTTGTCCAGCCTTTCCGAGGAGGGGAAGGCTCTCACCAACCGGGAATCCAGGACCATTCCGAGGTAGGCCATCCTGGTGGAGGGTATCAGTTGGGACTTCTTAGGTTGATGGTGATCCCCAGAACGTTGCAGAACCGCAGCAGCTTCACGCCTTGCTCCTTCAGTACTTCCTCTGAGGCTGAAAGTAACAACCAGTCGTCTAGGTACCGAATCAGGCAAATGCCCTGTTCGTGTGCCCAGACTGAGACTGTCGTGAAGACCCTCGTGAAGACCTGGGGGGCTGTGGACAGCCCGAAGCAGAGGGTCTTGAACTGCAACGTTTGGGTACAACATTTTACCCGTAGGTACTTCTTGCTGGAGGGATGAACCGGGATTTGGAAGTAAGCGTCCTTGAGATCTACTGACATCATGAAGTCCCCTTCTCTCAAGGACACCAAGACCGACTTCGGAGTGTCCATTTTGAAGTCTGTCTTGCAAACGAACTTGTTGAGGACTGAGAGGTCTATGACCGGTCTCCACCCTCCTGTCGCTTTCTCCACCAGGCACAGCCTGCTGTAGAACCCCAGACCTGGGTCCAGAACAGCTTCCATTGCTCATTTTGCCAACATTGCTGAGACCTCTCCCTGCAGAGCTGTCTTTTTCAAGGGGTCCTTGGGAGCTAGCCACTCCGCCTGCTGGTCTAGCATCAGAGGTGGAGGGTCCACTAGGAAGGGCAACCTGTACCCTTCCTTCAGTACTGTCACGGTCCACGGGTCCGCCCCGTGGTCTTCCCATGCTTGTCAAGAATGTTTGAGGCATCCCCCCACATGAGGCTTCAGCAGGAGTAGGGGGCCTCCCTTCCTATCTTCTCCTTGAGGTGCGGCCTCAACCCCTTCTGGACGCTGAGAACGATGGTCTATAGGCGGTTTGGGCTGAGGCTGCTCCCCTACGGGAGGGGTGAGACGACTGGGACCAGGCCGTAGAAGAGTTGTCTCTCCTGGGCTGGCTAGGAGAGGCCCGAGGAGGGAGAGGCATGTCGGCGGTGGACCTTCTGTACGCCAGCCTTCTGACCGGGTGGGGTCTGGGCTCGTTCGGGTCCTTCATCTTCCTAACCCTCTCAATCGACTCCTTCCTGCCTTCAAGGGGAAAGACAGCACCGTCCCACAGGGTCAGGCTTCTCAGAGATCTGGCCTCTCTGTCCGGAAGCCGCCTAGTGATTTTACTCAAGACCGTGCCCCTCCTCCGCAGAACCCAGTTGGCGGCCATAGCTAGCGACTGGTAGGAGAGGAATTTCAGGGCCTTACCTCCCAAACTGATAAGCTCCTTGAGTAAGGCCTGAGTTTCCGGTACCGTGAGATCGTATGAAGACTGGACGCCCACCAGGGTAGAGGCCCACCAGTCCAGCCACGAGGAGACGTTGACCAAATCCTTCTAAATCTAATCCATCATGATCGCCTTCGAAGGAGAGAAGCAGATTGGAGCTGTCGACGCACTCTCTTCCAAGGCTCCCTGCCCCAACACGGCGAGTGCCGGCTCCAGTGCACAGGCGCCTGCTCGCTGTCCCTCCGGGAGGTAAAACTTACTCTGGGACTTCAGGCCCTGGAGTAGTTTGGAAGCACTCTGATTCTTGGGAGTCTCGGCGTGGTTGGCCACGATATTGTCCACATGGGCTATACCAAACTTCACGTCCCTCGCTAAAGGAAGAGCCAAGGAGGGCTGCTGCTGGACCGGGGCGTCCACTAGTCTATTGAGACTGGAACGCCATGATTCTTCGGAGGAGGGCTCCGGCTCATCCAGGTTGTGGTGTTTCCTGATGAGGCATATTACCCTCCGATAGGCCGATACCTCCGCTGCCGAACCCTCTCCGTGGTCGTCGAGCTCTTCCGAAGGTCGCGCTGATGCATGCGACGGGGGTACTCCGGCGGAGGCCCTCGCACGTGGGGGAGTTCTGGACTGACCCTTTTGCGGGGGCTCTCGCTGAAGCATGGGCATCGCCGTCGGGACGCGGGCCTCCGTCCTAGGTCTATCACCCCTTCTGAAGGTCCGCATATCTGCGGGCCTGCCCGCCGAGGGGAGCCGTAGGTAACGCTCGTGGTGAGCTAGGTGAGCTTTTGAGGTCAGGACTTGGCTGCCAGACCAAAGGGGCGACTCTCTCCGCTGGGCAGATGGAGCCGGAACCTTCGCGGACTTACGCCTGTCGACTGGAACCTGCAAGGATGGATCCCTTCGTCGGTTGCCACTGCTGCCAGATGAGTACCTATCTGGGGAGCGCGTCCTCGGGCACCAACTTGAAGGGCCCGGCGACGCAGCTGACTCCAGCAGCCTGTCGCGGTGAATCATCACCCACTCACCGTCCAGGGAGGCACTTTTCCTCCACTTCCTCCTGGGGGATCCTGGGCACCGACTCTCGTGGCGCGATCTAGAGCGAGAGCGCGACAGCTGTCTGCAGGACTTCTCCCGCCGTCTCCTGAGCTTCCTCAGCGCCTCGCCCTCCGAGGAGCAGGAAAGCTCCTCCACTGAGGAGACCGAAGACTTGTAGGCCCTCTTTGATGATCTCGCGTCTCGTGCTTGTGTAGGAGGGTTTCTTCGACGCTTCGTGGACGGCAACGTCTGTAGAAAAACCTCCGGGAATGTGGCCGACGGCGCTGGGGGGGAGCGTGGAGGCTCTTCCATGGGGGACCAGGTCCCGAAGCCTTCCTCCATCCTCAGCAGTGACCTGAAAGGAGTGTTAGGGGGAACCCAGGCAGTGGGGTCCGACGGCGGGGAAAACTCCTTCTCGATGTCGCCCTCGGCTGCAAAAGTGCCTGAAAAACACTACCAAGAGGCTGGAGAAGAATTAGGTACATTTTCCCCCCACATGGGATTATCAGAGGAGACGTGACCTGCTTGCACCAGGACTCCGTCTCCCGTACACACTCCCGCCCCTCCCTCAGGCCCCTCACTCGCCTGGAACGACGCCACAACCCCACTATCCTGAAGCTCAGACTCTTGGGGAAGGGCTGCGGGCCTCTTCACCGTAACGGACTTACCTCGTCCCCTACTCTGGGTAGGGGAGGGTAGAAGGGAAGCTCGGTCCGACGAGACGCCCGGCGAAGCAAGGGAGGAAGAAACGCTCGGCTTCTTAGGCGACTTCTTCGCCGCCTTCTTCTTCTTGGTGCTATACTGCACCCACTGCACCTCATTCCATGACTCGCACTCCGGACACGTGGCGGAAGGGGAACAAACACTGCCCCTGCACGAGGAACACAAGGACTGCAGGTCAACTTCGGGGTTCGAGAGGAACGCGCCACACGATTTACCAGCCATAGGCCCAGGACAATGGCGGGGATACTCCATGAGGCAGGAGAAAGCACCACGGGACACAAGAACGCACAGGGAAAGCACAAAGGGACCACGTGGGTACCACATGAGACACAAGGGGGTCGGGGACACACAAGGTCACACTGGGATTAGGAGAGCGGCGAGATGATATCGCGACGCGACCAGAGAACTTACTGGAGGTTGAGACCTGAGCAAGCATGCTCTCTGACCCGGGGTTAGCCTCAGGGCGCATATCACTCCGCCTGAGGTTACCCCTCATAGAAAATGGGTTTAGGGTAAACTACACAAAACTCTGGTCGGATGGGAAGGAGATCCCAGATACTCCTAAGAAAGTAGTTCGAGGTAAGTACTTCGTGTTGGAACAAACGTCTTTTTGCTATATCATGGTCAATTTTTATCCGATTTGCATGAAACTAGTGCCAAAATGTGCATAATTCAATTGTCTATCTTTTGTGTCTGTTCTGGACAATGCTCATTTGACTTAATATATTACCAATTCTCCCCTTTTTCTTAGATTTCCCAAGGTTCATATAACCCTCCTTCTTTCGAGATGGAATCAATTTTCCTGGTTATGGGCATGGGCCAAACTCCAGGTTTTGAAAAAGTCTGCCAACAGCTGTAAATAACGCTTTAAATTTTGCCTCAATCACTAGCTTCAAACATACATATATAAAGAGATGAAAATAACTTATTTATAATACAAGTGTAATACGAGTATGAAAGTAAACAATCAAGGCATTTCCCTTTTGTCAGTAACAACTAAATTATTGGTTTTTCAATACAGAAAATTATTGTAAACATGCTGAAATCAACACTATGAAACGAAACTTCAACAACTTTGCCGTATCTTACTCCAAAGGGAAAATTAACCAATTCCCTTAATGAGAGGCAAACTCTAGGCTAAGATAACAACTAGAGGGGCACTCATTAGAAAGCATGCCTTTAGCACAAGCAGTCTTATATTTTGCTCTTAACTCCACTGCGTACTGTTACTTTGATGTATTTTCTTCAAAATCTAATAGATTTGTCTTTGGGTCACACCCCACATGTCCACCAAGATTGTTTGATATTGATTCAGTAGTCTTTGCAAAATGTTGTTCACAAACATCAAATAAACTAAAATATTTGCCATTTACTTAACATTGCGATTATTTTCAAATTACTGCTGCGTACTTGTACTTTGATGCACTGTATCTAAAACGTTACAGGATCATCCTTGAGTCATACCGAACAGGACAACCAAGTTGGGTCAAAATCGGTACAGTAGTTTTCGTGTGAAATTACTCACAAACTAATAAATAAAGTAACACACCAAAGAAACAGAAAAGGGTGCATACACAGACTTCGGGAAGACAAAAACAATTGTGTCAAAAACTTGCTAACACACAGAATCGATTTTTGTTACTGAGTTTCTCAGAACATGTTTGTTGACCTCTCGTCTCCTTTGAAGAATGTTGTCCTTGTCTGTGATATTAAAAGTCTAGACACTTATCAGGCCTCCTTCTGAGAAGTCATTACGCGAATCTTTGCAGTTAGTCTTAGCCAATAGGACAGATCTTCACCCTTGGGCGTTTCAACTTCTGAATGACTTTCATTTTGGTTGATTTATAGGTCATTTTCATCTAGATATCTAAATTGTTGAGACGTACAGACCGTCAGAATCTATATTATGTAACGACTCAAATAGAAATTAATATAAAAACAAATATTCAGATTCGAGAAGGCTGAGGTGGACTATAGGAATACCACTGCAATAAAGATTGGATAATGATGAAATAAGAAGAATGGCAGGCATAGTAAAGATCATAGAAGTGATAATTGTGTCACAATAACCCTGCCCTAATTCTCGATATTCGTTGCTTTCTGATACCCGAATTTTACATCATTCATTAAGTCATTTTTTTTTCTCTTCTTTTATAACCTGGCATTCTAGAATTATTGCATTATCGCTTTCCACCAACCTATCATCCTTCAGTCTTTCCACATGCCTAAACCATCTTGAAACAGGCTGGTTTAACCGTAAGTGGCCTTAGTGCATCCTTACCAATCACTTACATAAGCAATTCTTAAATTTATTTTATCCCATTTGACTACTGTTTCACTCAGAAGTTTATCTCGATCATCCATACTTACCAGCTCTTCAAAACATTCGCTCATTGACTCAAGGCCTAACTCAATTGTATTCAGAAAACATTTTGTAATTAAACTTTTCTCTGAGCATTTACAACACAATGAACAACTTAACACTTTCCTCTTGGTAAGGGTAGCAGAAACTTTTTAGCTGTGGTAAACAGCTCTTCTAGAAGAAAGGTAACCAGTGTTCTCTAGTCTTGGGTATTGCCATAGCCTCAACAGAACTACATTTACTGGTGGAATTCCTCTTTAATATAAAGGCATTGGCAGTGGAGATTTTGATGTAAAATATATGAAAACTCCGAAATTAAATTTCCATCACTAATACCATTGTATTGAAGTGTAATTCCATCATTAAATGTAGTCCAGAAGAAGGTTCACGAAAGCACAATCTCCCACAAATTACCCCAATTGCCGTGTGGTAGTTAAGAAAGGGGGAAGGGGTGGGGAGGGTTGAATATTTAGCCGTCCTTTTTGACGGGTCGTGTACACTAGTTTATTAAGAATCTGCAATACGGAAAAACAAGTCTACAGAAAACTATAAGTCTTAACAAGTAAACATCTGTAATCTTATGGATGACCTTAACGATGGAGCCAATAAAGGCCTTGAATAATTAAAAAGAGGATATTTCGGATGACGCCTTACAGTAGATCACTGCAATCCGACATACCAGTTGGATATAACCGAAATATCTATAAAAATAACTAGAATAAATTCACTTCAAATTTCACTCACAAATCAACATTAAAGGGATTTTTTGGGCATCAAAGAAATATAGTATACTAACGCACTTTGATCGTCAGAGCAGCCAAAAGACTTGATAACCTTCATCATGGAAAACCCAACGACTCACGATGATGGTTCACCTTTGGTTGAGTCTGGAACATTTCTTATTCCTGATCTAAATATTAATCTCTGGAACCTTCATTTAATTAGTTCGTTATGCATGTTGCATAAGTTTTTTTTTCTTAATTCTGATCATCCTTTACATTCAGATCTTCCTCCATCCAGTTCGTAATACTAGGTATGCAGTTAATTCTAATAGTCAGGCCCTCTCTATCATGAGGCTCAATATTACACAGTATCCTAGGAGTTTTATTCCAGCTGTGACCAAGTTGTGGAATGATTTCCCTAATCGGGTAGTTGAATCAGTAGAACTTGAAAAGCTCAAACTTACAGCAAATACTTTTATGTTGAACAGGCTGACATAAGTCTTTTTATAGTTTATATATGAAATATGTTTTGATGTTTTTACGTTTTTGGAATATTTCATTGATTGCTATTTCTCACATCGATTATTTATTTCCTTATTTCCTTTCCTCACTGGGCTATTTTTCCTTGTTGGAGCCCTTGGGCTTATGGCATTTTGCTTTTCCAACTAGCGTTGTAGTTTCGTAAATAATAATAATAATAATAATAATAATAATAATAATAATAATAATAATAATAATAATCGTAAATATACATACTATATATTGCACCTGTATATATATATATATATATATATATATATATATATATATATATATATATATATATATATATATATATATATATATATATATATATATATACACATATATATATAGATTGATAGATAGATAGATAGATAGATTAGCTAGATAAATAGATAGACAGATATACCGTATATAGACATATCTTACGCAATAGAATCTTTAAATAATACGCTTTTTATGTTGTATTTTTCTTTTACCTTTGAAACGCTTCATGTACAGTTAGTCTTCCTGGAAGAATTGTTCAATTGTAGTGAGATGTGACTTGACTTTCTACATCTACTATGAATGCGAGATTCCAGTGAAGCATTTCACAAAAACTTTCTTCATAGTTGCCTTAAAGGGTATGGATTCAACCCTGCCGTCGTTTATTCATTTGTTTGTTTGTTATTTTCGTGAGCAACTTTACACAAAAACTACGGTACTCATTTTGACCAAACTTCGGAGTCGAGTTGAGTATGACACAAAAATGAATCTGTAACATTTTGGATACAGTACATTGCAGTACAAGTACGCAGAAGTACCAGTACTTTGAAAACAATAGTAATTTTAAGCAATTGGCAAATATTTTATTACTTTATTTTTTGATTGTGAACAACATTACGCAAAAATACGAAACGAAATTCAATGAAACTTGGTGAACATTGTCGGGTATGACACAAAGACAAAATAGTACATTTTGAAGAAAATGCACACATGTACAAGTAGGCTATGCAGTGGATTCAAGAACAAAATAAGATTACGTATTTTTGTTGTAAACAGTATTAAGAAAAGACTACCGAACTAATTACAACGAAACTTGGTGGACATGTGGGATATAACCCAAGGACAAATCTAGTACATTTCGAAGAAAATACATTGAAGAACAAATGCGCATTGGAGTTAAAAGCAAAATAAGACTGTTTGGTGTGGCGAAGGCACGCTCTCTATTGAGTGCCCCTTTAGTTATATGCGTTCACAAATGTTGACAACAAACATCGCTCGTCTAAGGAGAAAGAGACTACATTATTTGCTTATTTTACAAATTATGATTACATTGACGCTGACATGATTTCCACTCAAATCTGAAACACTGAAGACATTCAAGGGCGTCTGGAGGAAATTACTGAAAATCACCCCTTCTGAAAAAATACGAAGAACAAAAAGATCGCTGTGTGGTGAAAGAGGCACTTCGTTGTTTATGTTAAACCAATTGTAACCTCAGGTTAAAGCTTAAATGACGTTTGAAACCATAAGAGATTCTTGACTGAGGAGGAGGAGGAGGAGGAGGAGGAGGAGGAGGAGCAGGAGGAGGAGGAGCAGGAGGAGGAGGAGCAGGAGGAGGAGGAGGAGCAGGAGGAGGAGGAGGAGGATATCCAAAAGCCATTGAGAGCTTCCCCACTTCCTCCTTCAAAGAGAACCGAATTTCTTTGATGAAGAGCCGCAAAGAAAACGTCTCTAACTCCTTCAGTTTAGACATTATCTTTTAGGAGTTTCAAACATAAACTCAAAATTTCCTAAGGTCATTGTCAAAAGAAGTCGGGTTTATGAAGTTTTAATTACTTTGAGGTCAAATGGTTGAAATTTCGTTGTTTCAAAAACTGGTGAGAATATGAAAGAGAACACGGGAGGGTTAAAGAAATACTATAGGCATTTGGAATCATATCAAAATGTAAAATCTTCAATATTTTATATATATATATATTTGGGCTCAAGCCATGTCGTCCTGATGGAAGTTCCTATAGGGTAGCTTCCTAGGGTATATTACAACTACGGCGATATTCCCAGAGAATTTACCTTAAGGTACCAGAATTCTAACTCCTGGAGCGAGTATCCCTCGTGAAAGGGATATCGCGACATATCAGAGGACGTATTCTAGACACGTCACATGGCAATCTACGACCTGAACAGAGATTCGTCTCGTAGGAGGGAGATTGACGAGATACGAATTCGGGAAAGAAAAAGGGGAGCCGCTCCCAAGGCTTCCCTATCCCCCGATTCGTATGCGTGCCTGGCGCCAATCCTGGCGCCATCTGTATTCCTTTTTGCGTAGCTTAACAACTCGGTGTTTTTTCCTGTTTTTCTCGCAAATCTTGGATTTATTCAGCTTTTCATGGCTTCTTCGTCTTCGTTGACCTCGGATAAGTTGAGTATAGTGTCTGTTATGTATAAATGTAGGCTCTTGGTAAAATTTTGAGTGATTAATAGGATTAATCTTTGATACAAGAGCCGTAGCCTACCAGAGGTGTCCTGGACACTGTCACTCGCTAGGTATAAATTAGTTAGTCAGAGTGACATTCCTGGTTGTTTTGCTTAATAAATTTTAGCTATTTAGCTTTACATAGGATTTCCTTTCGTGCTTAGTATTATTTGGCGAAGTATTCGCCATTCTGGCCTACGCTAGGCCATGTAGCCTAGTCGTTTGGTCCTAGTACTTAATGCATGATTTTGGTTTTTCCGAGTGTAATTAAAATTTTATTGAAGCTTTAGGCTATATTTTATACATTTTAGACTGTGTGGAATATTTCCAAGATTGTATACGTGAGAGTTTCGGTGAATTAGGTAATCGATTCTCTTGGTGCCTAGGCTAATTGCTTATGGAGCCTTAGTATACTTTATTATACTCCCCGGTTGCTTTCTTTTCTTCGGAGAAGGTATGCAATCCCTTTCCCTCTGTTTAAGCCTTGGGCTTATCCCTAAGTGGTTTTTTCCGAATTTATTTTCGATAAAACTATACTAGGGTGTTACTGTACCTTCCTGTTCCAGCAAAGTCTGGTTCAAAGAGGGACAGAACAACAGAGTTTTTAGTCTGAGTCCGTGTTGTCTGGCTTGGGGCAGAGTCTCCCTCGCTGACCTAACACTTACAAAGGGAGCTTAGCTCCCTTAGGTCACTATCAAAGGTTTCTGTAAGTTATGATTCCTTCTTGTGTGATCGACCAGACTAAGTCCTGTTGCTGTTCTCGGGGAGGATAAAATCTTCCCTTGGGAGTAGCAACGCCTTCCTTGCTTTGGTGCTCTGGAAGCTGGCAGGTATTATACTACTGTGCTGGCCCTTTCCCTTAGATCTCCCTTAGGCTAAGACAAAGTTCTTGGCTGCGGGTGATCTGTCACTAAAGCAAGGTTGGCAGGACCCTCTTGTCCCTTCCCCCTCTATCTCCGTAATGGCCTAGCCATTACTGTACTGTACCTTGCCGGCCGGCAGAGCTGGCCGGCAGGGGTATTACTGTACTGTATGTCATTCTACTTCTGGACCTAGTATAGGTTGGGATGTGGAATTGACTAAGCCCATTGCCGGCCGGCAGAGATGCTGGACGGCAAGGGTCTTATGTTTTCGAGTGCTGCCCGGACCTCTCTTGGTCCCTCATCCATGCCTGCCGGCAGAGCCGGACGGCATTGGTCAAGGAAGCCTGAATTAAGTTTCTCCCCTTCCTTATATGCACTCTTTCGGTTGCCGGGCTTGGGGGGTTGTGTACACTCTTATCCCGGCATCCATTCTATTTTCTTCTAGTGCTGTACCTGTCCCGGCTGCCGGCCTATGAGGCCGGCAGCCGGGCAGGTGTAGTCTTCTGGTTCTTTTGCTGCCGGCTGGCATCGGTCTTGTACCTTTGCCGGCCGGCTTATGTCAGTCCTTGTCTGCCGGTCACCAAGAGTGTGGCCGGCAGCTGGGTACTACCTTGTGTAGTTGCTGGCCGGCAATCATTGCCGGCCAACACTGGCTGTTGCTGGCCGGCAGCTGCTGCCGCCGGCACAGGCATTTGAACCAGAGTGCTGCCGCCCTATAGCTGTTAAGTAGTATACTTTAAAGCTAATTGTGGTGTGTGCCGGCCGGCAAAGGCAGGCCGGCACACATCCTCCTATACTGTACTAGTATTCTTCTGTATAGCATATACAGTAAGAAGAAAACTATAGTAAAAGTTTAGGTACAGCACTGTATCATCTAACACTATTGTGTTTTCTTGCACAGCCCTTTGCTGTTGCCCTCAGACAGGAAGCAGAGTTCTTCCCCGTCTATTATCCAGGATTTTAAAATCATTGCCTAGGTGTGAGCTCCACCTGTTTCCTCTGGAAACCATGCATTGGTGACTCTAGTAGAGATAAACCATTTTGATTTTATTATCTGGAAGGCTGCAACAATGGGTTGTGAGGGAAACACAAGTGTGTGTCTTTCCTTTATGAATTGTTATGCTATACTATGCATATCCAGTGATACATAGTTCACTTGATACTCATGGAAATTTCTTCTCTTTACAGGAGGACCCTCCGAAGTGCGGAAATGTTTTCTGCAATGTCCGCAGCAAGAACCTCTGCGGACATGAGTGTTGTAGGAGACACGCAGCATGCGCTGTCTCCAAGGATGATCTCCAGTATTGGGACCCTCAGGTATGTACTGTATGCACTAACCTGATTACTGAGGCTTTTGATTCCCCTAGAACGGCGGAATCAAGGGATATAGCTAGGGAAAAGCTTCGTACTTGGGTAAGGGGCTTCAAGAAGAACACCTCTGGCCCTTATCTTCCAAGTGAGAAGATGAGGGCGTATCTTTTTCCCCAGGCATCAGCTGAGGCAGTGATTCCCCAGCCTCAAGAGGAGATCCCTCAAGATCAAGTCCAGGTGGACGAGGAAGTCGCAGATGCGATGCAAGACATCCAGTTGTGTGACAGGATGTCTGACCTGGACGAACGTTTGGAAGAAGACCTCCTGGCAGAAGGTCAGGATCAAGTTCAAACCCCGGATGTCGTAGAGGATGAGGTCGACGAGGTGTCGGCTACTCCGGTTCAGATGCCGGAGCCTATCCCCTCAACATCGGCTGGTCTCCCAGTAGAACTGGGACAGGCCCTCTCTTCGATTGTTGGAATGATCCAACAAATGCAGAAGGAGAATCAGGAGAAGGCGGCTGCAATGGAACTGCGTATGCAGTCCCTGGCAGAATCACATGGGCCCCGGAAAAGGCTCAATGTGAAAGACCTTCCCTTATGCTCAGATGCTAACCCATGGAGGTATGCTGAGCACATGCCGATGACGACTGGAAAGATCGTCATCTCGGATAAGCTGGGTTCAGTTCCCCTAGAGGAGGTAGAATTCTGGCCCAGCAAGGCATCATATCCGGACTGCTATGTCCGGCTGAGAAAAGAACCAGCTTCAAGGGAGGAGACAGAGGCGAAGGAGGTCATTATTATGGACCACGCTAAGGCTCAAGCCCTACTTTCATCCTCGATGAAAGAGAGGGGCTTCTCGAATTCGAAGGTAGCTGCATTGAGCAAGAAGCTCCCTTCGTTTGTGTCCTCTCCTGATAGAGCCTTCCCCTTTTTACAGAAAGGGTTTGCGGCTGTCCTAAAGGCAGTCGAGGCCGGCAAGCCTTGCCCCTCCCTGGAGGAGTGTAAACCCTTGTCGCTGGCTCTACCTATGGACCACAAAGACTGGAAGGATGTCCATCTGACATTCTCAGTGGGAAAGTTGGAGGCTGATATTGCCGGACGGCAATTCGGCGAGGACCTCCCCAAGCTGTCCGAATCTCTTTTACGAAGAGAGTTCGAGACAAAAGAAAGACTGGCTGCCTCAATGTCTCATCAGACTACTCTCGAGACGATGGCAAGTGACCCCAAGGTCCATGAAATGTTCATGGTAGTGGCTAAGTTTCACCTAGCCACAGTGACGAAGGACCTTTATAGCTTCGTCAAGGCAAGGAGAGCTTGCAGGGAGTTCGTGTTCACCGGGGCTTCGGTGAGACACGAGCCAAGGAAGTTAATCTCCTCCAACATTTGGGGAAAAGACCTTTTCCCTACCGATGTGGTCAAAGAGGTTGTTGATAAGGCCGCTGTGGAGAATAGAAACCTTCTCCAGAAGTGGGGCCTGGCTATCAAAAGAAAATCTTCCCCGGATGAGGGTCCTCAACCAAAGAGGAAGAATATGAAGACTAGGCTACCATTTCAGCCAGCCAAGCCTTATAGACAGCAACAGCAACTGCAATTGCCTTTGCCTCCAGTGCCCCAGATGGTGGCACAAACCCCGACTGCCTTTCAGTGGGTACCCCAGGCTGTGCCAGGTCAGTCAACCACATTCGCCCCAACGTTCGAAGGACAGTCTTCTTCCTTTCGTGCAAAACCTAGAGGAGCAGCCAGAGGCTCGTCTAGGCGCCCCTCAAGGGGAAGGGGATTCAGAGGTGGTCGTGGTCAGGGAGGCAAGACCTCAGGACGGCAGTCCAAGTGAAATGATACCGGTAAGAGGGAGACTGATGAAATTTTGGGATCGCTGGACCTTCGATCCCTGGGCCCAAAGCCTACTCAAGAATGGACTGGGTTGGAGCTGGTACAGCACTCCACCCCCATGCCTTCGGTTTTTCCAACACTCCACCCCCATTTTGGAGGAGTACGTTCAAGAACTGTTGGAGAAAAATGTGATCCGAAAGGTGAAGTCCATCAAATTCCAAGGGAGGCTGTTTTGTGTTCCCAAGAAAGACTCGGAAAAGCTCAGAGTCATTCTGGACTTGTCACCACTCAACAAGTTCATAGTGAATTGCAAATTCAAGATGCTAACACTGCAACACATAAGGACCTTACTGCCCAAGAGGGCATACTCAGTCTCTATAGACTTGTCAGACGCCTATTGGCACATTCCAATCAGCCGTCGACTCTCCCCCTACCTAGGGTTCAGGCTACAACGGAAACTGTACGCCTTCAGAGCCATGCCATTCGGGCTAAACATAGCCCCAAGGATTTTCACGAAGCTTGCGAGCGCAGCTCTCAAACAATTACGCCTAAAGGGAATTCAGGTAGTAGCCTACCTGGACGACTGGCTGGTGTGGGCAGCATCCGAGACCGAATGCTTGCAAGCTTCCAGTCAGGTGATCCAGTTCCTGGAGTACCTAGGCTTCAAGATCAACAAGAAAAAGTCTCGACTTTCTCCATCCCAAAAGTTCCAGTGGCTGGGAATCCACTGGGACCTTTTGTCACACAGTTTCTCCATCCCAATGAAGAAAAGGAAGGAGATAGCGGGCTCTGTCAAGAGACTTCTAGATTCCGAAAGGATATCAAGACGCGAACAGGAGAGGGTACTAGGCTCTCTCCAGTTTGCTTCAGTGACAGACCCAGTGCTAAGAGCACAGCTAAAGGATGCAACCGGAGTTTGGAGAAGGTATGCATCAAACGCGCGAAGAGACCTGAGAAGACCAGTGCCGCCTCGGCTACGTACTCTTCTCAGACCTTGGTCCCAAGCCAGACGTCTAAAGAAGTCGGTTCTTCTTCAGCCACCTCCCCCGTCGATGACGATTCACTCAGACGCCTCAAAGGAGGGATGGGGAGGTCACTCTCATCGGAAAAAAAGTCCAGGGGACTTGGTCCAAGCTATTCAGGACCTTTCATATAAACTTTCTAGAAGCTATGGCAGTGTTCCTTACCTTAAAGAAAGTCTCCCCGCGTCACTCGATCCACATAAGATTGGTGACAGACAGCGAGGTGGTTGTGAGATGCTTGAATCGACAAGGGTCGAGGTCACCACCTCTCAACCAAGTGATGTTAGCCATTTTCCGATTGGCAGAAAAGAAGTGGTACCTGTCGGCAGTTAACCTTCAAGGAGTCCGCAATGTGACAGCGGACGCTCTATCCAGGTTCACACCGATAGAGTCGGAATGGTCCTTAGACGCAGGATCATTTTCCTTCATTCTGAATCAAGTTCCAGAACTGCAAATAGACCTCTTTGCGACGAAAGACAACAAGAAGTTGCCCCTGTACGTGTCCCCGTACGAGGACCCCTTAGCGGAAGCAGTGGACGCAATGTCCCTCGACTGGAACAGATGGTCCAGGATTTATCTGTTCCCTCCTCACAACCTTCTGTTGAGGGTCCTCAACAAACTGAGATCCTTCAAGGGGGTAGCGGCAATAGTGGCCCACAAGTGGGCGAACAGTATGTGGTTCCCCTTGGCGTTGGAACTACAGATGAAGTTCGTGCCGCTAACACATCCAGTTCTGACCCAGCGAGTCCAGAAGTCGACTGTCTGCGCTTCATTACAGAAAACCCAGACCCTGCAGCTCATGATTTTCTCGCCCTAGCGGTGAGAAAGCGCTTCGGGATTTCGAAAGCCAGCATAGACTTCCTAGAGGAATACAATTGCAAATCGACTAGAAGGCAATATGAGTCATCTTGGAGAAAATGGGTGGCCTTTGTAAAGGCAAAGAATCCGCAGGAGATCTCAACAGATTTCTGCTTATCTTTCTTCATCCACCTCCATGGCCAAGGATTGGCAGCTAACACGATTTCAGTGTGTAAATCGGCTTTGATGAGACCCATTTTATTTGCCTTCCAGATCGACCTAGGTAACGAGATCTTTAATAAAGTTCCGAAAGCCTGCGCTAGGCTCAGACCTTCAGCACCTCCAAAGCCCATCTCATGGTCTTTAGACAAAGTTCTTCATTTCGCCTCCTTGTTGAGCAATGAAGAATGTGCGTTAAAGGATTTGACGCAAAAAGTTATTTTCCTATTTGCACTCGCGTCCGGGGCCAGGGTTAGTGAGATCGTTGCCCTCTCGAGAGAGGCAGGTCGTGTTCAGTTCCTGGATGGGGGGGAGCTGAACCTGTTTCCGGATCCTACGTTTCTCGCCAAGAATGAGTTACCCACCAACAGGTGGGGTCCCTGGAGAATCTGCCCTCTGAAAGAAGATGCATCTCTATGTCCAGTAGAATGCCTAAAGGTCTATCTTCGTAGAACTTCAGACTTCAAGGGTAGTCAACTATTCAGGGGAGAAACATCAGGCTCAAATTTATCTCTGAATCAACTCAGAGCGAAAATCACATATTTTATTCGCAGAGCGGATCCTGACAATACACCCGCAGGTCACGATCCGAGGAAAGTTGCCTCATCCTTAAATTTCTTTAATTGTATGGATTTTGAACATCTCCGTTCATACACTGGCTGGAAGTCTTCCAGAGTGTTCTTTCGCCACTATGCGAAGCAAGTAGAGGAACTAAAAGAGATCTGTGGTAGCAGTGGGTCGCGGTGTTAACCCTACTGTTTAACTCTGCGAGGAACAGTGGTCTTAATTGGTACGATTAATTCCAGGGTGAGTGTGTAGTTACATACTGTACTACAAACTAAGTGAGGGCACCAAGTGCCCATATAGACTGTTCCTTCTTTCAAAGGTGAACCTTGCATAAGTTCAAACATGTGTGCCAAGCGTTTCTAACGCTAATGTGATTGATTTGTAATACAGATTTTTTATGACTTGATACCTTGGTATCTTATTAAAGTGGTGTTTAATGGTTTTTCTTTCAGATAAACAAGTTCTGTTTACTATCATACTTATGCTTAAAGTTTTGGGTTACCCTCTTTTATATAAATATATATATTTGTTGTTAACCTGTCTGTTTATTATCTGTCAATAAACTTGTTCTTGAGAACCTTGCGTCTCTTTCACCTGTGTCAATTTATTGGTATAATTGAGCATTTTAATTCTATGTATCTTATTTGGGATAATTCTGATAGAATTGTTCTGTTTTGCAAGCTATGTTGCATTGGTTTATGTAAGTCCCCTAATGGGAGGACTCCGTCCCATAAAGGGACGAGGGCGGTTTTATTAGTTTCTTCCTATGCGGATATAAACCTTTGTCCAATACAAGTATTGTGCGGATTACTGGTCAATATATTGACGCAGTGGTTCTATACAAACTATGCTTTACTTAATATAGGGCGAGACCACTATATTAGCTTGCCTGGTATTCATACATAGATATATGTACTCTTCGAGACTTTCCAGAGTCTAGTAGGACTCTTCCCTGTAGGGGGCAGGAAGCTGTAACATAGTTTATAGTTAGTTGAAAAGATGTATAACGGTAACATCTTAGGTCTCTAGGTCTAGTCGACCGGGAATAAATATCTCCGGGGAGTACGGCACGTTCTGAGAATCCACAGATACAGTAATGCTCTGGTACACTTCCATCAGGACGACATGGCTTGAGCCCAAAAAACGGATTTTGAGCGAAGCGAAAAATCTATTTTTGGGTGAGATAGCCATGTCGTCCTGATGGACCCGCCCTTGCCTTTCTAAGAAAGGGCTGTAGGACCCCTCCCTACATACAGTATCTGTAGCACCTCGTGTACGCTACAAGGAATACAGATGGCGCCAGGATTGGCGCCAGGCACGCATACGAATCGGGGGATAGGGAAGCCTTGGGAGCGGCTCCCCTTTTTCTTTCCCGAATTCGTATCTCGTCAATCTCCCTCCTACGAGACGAATCTCTGTTCAGGTCGTAGATTGCCATGTGACGTGTCTAGAATACGTCCTCTGATATGTCGCGATATCCCTTTCACGAGGGATACTCGCTCCAGGAGTTAGAATTCTGGTACCTTAAGGTAAATTCTCTGGGAATATCGCCGTAGTTGTAATATACCCTAGGAAGCTACCCTATAGGAACTTCCATCAGGACGACATGGCTATCTCACCCAAAAATAGATTTTTCGCTTCGCTCAAAATCCGTTATATATATATATATATATGTATATATATATATATATATATATATATATATATATATATATATATATATATATATATATATATATATATATATATATATATATCGGTCACGCTCAGTTATCCCCGTCCGTCCCTCGCGTAGGGGGGGGGGAAAGAGGGAGTAATCATTCCTTGTTGAGGGGGATTGCATGTTTATATTTATCTAAATATTTAGTTGTCATTTTTGACGGCTAGGGTACACTAACACAATATATACGATCTAATGATTTACACTGCATATTTTCTTTACCATCTCAACATCAGCGGCTGTAAAACGCGAAAAATGATGGATGCTTCAAAAAGTCCCACAAAATCCCTGAGGAAAATCTCCGGAAATCCTTGAATCCTGATACTGGCCCTGGGCCAGAATACAGAGGACATGTTTAAGAAGCAAAATGTAGTCGAAGGTGACTCTATCCAAGTTCCAGCCTTCACTCTCCCACTTCAAATGCTAAAGAGTCTCGTTTACCATATATCTTCCCCAGCTATCTATCTAACTAGGTAGTTAGACATCTAACTTTTGCTTAATGCGGGAGTCTCTCTCTCTCTCTCTCTCTCTCTCTCTCTCTCTCTCTCTCTCTCTCTGTGTGTGTGTGTGTGTGTACACACACACATATATACATATGTGTATATATATATATATATATATATATATATATATATATATATATATATATATATATATATATATATGTTTATACATATTTGCATATACATACAGTATGTATACATATATGTATATATATACATATACTATAGAGTTTATACTATATATATATATATATATATATATATATATATATATATATATATATATGTGTGTGTGTGTGTGTGTGTGTGTTTCTTCCTAAAATATTGTTAAAACACACACATCCAAACATACAATACAAATATGTGCATACACACACACACACACACACACACACACACACACACACACACATATATATATATATATATATATATATACGCTTTTTCCCTTCAGGCTGTATCTCGTCCTTATTTTCAGCAACTACCTAAAGGGAAAGGTTGCTAGCCCTACACTGTACCACATGGTTATACAGCGGCATCCATCCTATGTAACCACTGACCAGACTTAACGTGAAATGGTTAGGGTGGAGTTGTGGTGGCCGATGTTATAACGTCCCTGACTAGTGAACGCCAGACTGGGGTTAAGACCCTCTCAAACTCGTCAGTTTCTTTGGTCGCTGCAACCTTACCATCCTGGTGACCTAAGGATGGGGGGTTTGGGGGGAGCCTATAAGTCTACCTGCTGAGTCATCAGTAACCATTGGATGGAGAGGGGGCTTGGGCGCTGATCATATTTGTATATGGTCAGTCTCTAGGGCCTTGTCCAGCTCCATAGGACAATGTCAATGTCCCTTGCCCCTCCCATTTATGAGTAGCCTTTAAACCTTTAAACTGTTTTGAGACAATAGTGGAATAAAGGTGTCAAAATCACGTGACATTCCTTCGTCCTTCCGTAAATATGTATTTTCTGTCAGTGTCTTGTTATGTTTTTCGTCAAACTTTGTCTGCGAAATACTAACATTCATTCATAAAATCTTTGCTTTGACTGTAGTAAAAAAAAAAAAAGTGAAGTATGCCAACTTGCATTTGCTGCTTTTTCTTATCAGAATCTGTTTTGGGCAATCATTCGACAAAATATTCGTTTCTGGCATCCTGATATGAAACTGGTTTCTGTACCACATGAGAGAGAGAGAGAGAGAGAGAGAGAGAGAGAGAGAGAGAGAGAGAGAGAGAGAGAGAGACTTTTGGATTGATTGATTGATTTGGACTTTTCTGGCATCCTGACATCGAAGGTCATTGACGCCGATATCGTTTGTTATGGATAAAGAAAAAAAAAGAAATTCAATTTAAAATCATAAAAGTTAAGATGTTCTTATAAAAGTTAAATAGCTTTCAGAAGATCACATTCTGAAATCAATCTAAAAATACAGATAGCACAATACAACACACCCTACCTAATAATCTTTCCAATGATGAACCTGCTATCCACACCTCGAGCCTCAAACATATCTATTTCTTAAGGTGCTAAAATTGCAGCATTTGAAAAAGCTGCATAATATTACATGCATCAAAATCCAGCTTCTATAAAAACCCGAACTCTTGAAAGGTGATCTTACTCTTCTATAAATAGATTGATCAAGACAAATCTCCTTTAGATCCTCAGAATATTGCCAATAATTGACGCCATCTTCAACTTTCAGATTCATAAAAATAAACGTTTGGTACACAAAGGCTGTTTCAGCTTAATGCATAAGACTCTAATGGAAGAGATCATCAAATGTTCATGGCAATAATATAAACTGTAAGTCATGATCAGAAGGAAATCACCTTTGATGTAACATGGAGCGAACCAGGGGTGGATCAAATACAATTGTATTTGTATTTGAATTGTATTTAAATACAATTTTAATGTATTTGTATTTATATTTGTATTTTAGCATCCAGAGAAAAAATATTTTGTATTTTTATTTGTATCATGGCACCCAGAAAAATAAGTATTTTGTATTTGTATTTATATTTGATATTTCGAGCCAAAATCATTTGAGGACAGAGAGAGAGAGAGAGAGAGAGAGAGAGAGAGAGAGAGAGAGAGAGAGAGAGAGAGAGAGAGAGAGAAAGAGAGGGGTGGAGAGAGAAAAGTCAACAACCATGGTTTACGTCATGACGGGTCATATACACGTCGCGTACGATTACACGTCGCGTTCCTGTACAACCATCCCTGCCCCACCCACTACCATGATGGTAGTTGGACTGAGATAGCACTACCGTTCCTGTCACACTCGCTGTCGCTGGTGCACCGGATCGGTCCAGTTGCTTTGCACACACACACACAACTACTCTGCAAACGAGATGCCTTCAATGATCCCTGTGTCAGAAACAGTGCAATTGCAACTGTGATACAAAACTGCTGCAGTATTGTAGCTACAGTACGTCGATCTAGTGTGGCAGCACCATTCTTGGAAAAGATTGGGGTTTCACTGCAGGCTGCCAATGCTACTAGATGGAACTCTCAACTGACTATGCTTAAGTCAATTCTCAAAGATGTCAATGGTGTCAACTCAGCTATTCGTCTCCTAGGATCATGCAAGACCGTAGAAGAATTGAAGGGAATGGAAATAGCAATGCTAAAAGAAGTGATAAAAGTTTTGGAACCGTTTCAAGAGGCGACATCACAAGTGGAAGGAGAAAACATGGTGACACTTTCTTGCGTTGCACCAATTGTATTTGGCCGTGAGCACAGCCTCAAACTATTCATTGAAAGTAAACCAATCTACTGTTAAAAATTAACTAATGCACTACAGTCTTTTATCAAAAAAAGGTTGCAACCGTTTCTTGAAAAGACTGACGTCATTGCCCCAGCTGTCATGGACCCCAGGTATAAGCTGGCATGGCTGCCATGTGAGGAAATAATAAAGGAAAAGATTTCCAAGATTGTGGACCTAATTATTTCAGAGTCAACTCAGTCATCTTTGAAGAACACAATTCCAGAGAGGGAGCCTTTTATCATCATAAGCACCAATCAAGACAAGGCTGACATGAGTGCAAAACGCTCTCGTCTTTTTGCCTACATGCCACCAGCTGGGAAAATAAATGTAAGTGCATCAACAAGCGACACTACAGTGGTAAAGGCAGAACTTGAGTTGTACCTAGAAGAAGGTGTTCTGGCTTTTGACGTGAACCCACTGAGGTACTGGCGTGAAAACAAGATCTTCAGCATTTTGAACCCTTTTGTAAGAAATATTCCAGGGTGCTGTGCCACGTCAACACCATCTGAAAGTCTTTAGTAAGGCCGGTAATTTTTACACTCCTGAGCGAGCAAAACTTGGCCCGGAAACCTTCCGGGCATTAATAATTATTAAATGCAATTATGATATATAGAATACAGATATAAACTTGTGTGAAAAAGTGTTATATAGTTTGCATATTTTCAGGAGGATTTTTTATTAGTAGCTTTGAAATCTGAAATAAGAGTACTTATATTTTCATTTGTATTTTCTGAACCATTGATTTATTATTATTTGTATTTTTAGATTTAGGAAGAAAAGTATTTGTATTTGTATTTCTATTTCTATTTCTAGATTTAGGAATAAAAGTATTTGTATTTGTATTTTTGGCTTCCGAAACAAAAGTATTTGTATTTGTATTTTGTATTTCTGGAATCCCAAACGAAAGTATTTGTATTTGTATTTCAATTGTAAAAAAATTGAAAAGTCAGTATTTGATCCAACCCTGGAGCGAACCGACCGTTTTTACGCTCAATTTTCGCCTGTCAATTTCCTTCAAAGGAAGTTTTTTGAAATTCTATTTATTTATTATTTTTTTTTAAATTAAAGTTGTACGCGTATACATCTTACGTTGCTGGAGCGAACCGACCGTTTTTACGCTCAATTTTCGCCTGTCAATTTCCTTCAAAGGAAGTTTTTTTTAAATTCTATTTATTTATTATTTTTTAAAAAATTAAAGTTGTACCCGTATACATCTTACGTTGCTAGAAGTTTAATTAAGCACCTTACTTCTCTCTCTCTCTCTCTCTCTCTCTCTCTCTCTCTCTCTCTCTCTCTCTCTCTCTCTCTCTCTCTCTCTCATGTGGGTCCAGAAACCAGTTTAATTCAAGAATTCCTGAAACGAATATCATATCCAATGTTTAATCAAGACACTCTCTCTCTCTCTCTCTCTCTCTCTCTCTCTCTCTCTCTCTCTCTCTCTCTCTCTCTCTCTCTCTCTCTCTCTCTCTCTCTCCTATCATCTTTACATGCTTCGGCGTCAATGACCTTAGATGTAAGGATGCCAGGAAACCTTAAATCAATCAACCTTTCATCTTAACAAAATAAGAGAAATACAAAGGTGACATCTCTCAAACTAACAGCATCCGTGAGTTTCAGTTAAAAGGCTTCATATCTGGATGGAAATATCCACCTTTTGTTATCATTTTGAAAACAAAAAGTTTTTTGTCATTCAACAAGAAGAGACAAATTTCGGAACAGGACTTTCTGGAAAAGCAAAAGCCAAATAGTTGAATGTCAGTCAATGTTCTATGCAAGGTTATGCTCTCAATAATGGCTTAATATGTTAACATAATAGCTACAAATGAAATAACAATAATAATAATATTCCATATATAATAAAGAGCAAGTGTCTGGCTATATATACTTATTTACAATATATATATATATATATATATATATATATATATATATATATATATATATATATATATATATATATATATATATCATTTACCGGTCGCAACCAGCTCTCCCAACCCCTACGGTAGAGGAAAGAGAGTAGTCATACCTTGGTGAAAGGAAGTATTTGCATATTTATGTAATTACTTAGCCGTCACTTTGACGGATCGCGTACAATAATAATTATAATAATAATAATAATAATAATGTAGAAAAAGCAGTAAGATTTCCTGCTTAGAAGACCTATTCCCTGCCAGTGCTGTGTAATTTACGGACTGATATTGGTCATCAACGCACCGAAGATGAGAAATAACATATCCTCTGCAACACCATTGTGCAACAATGGTACTTTATGCGGGATTGGAATCGCGTAACTCTATTTAAACATTTAGGGAAAAATTACAAAAAGAAATCCATACTAGATTATGCTTTACATTCAATTATAATTTTTAAAGGTCACTCATGAATGGCGGAGGCGAGGGACAGTGACAATGCTCTAGATACTGATCAAGCCACCTCTCCATCAAGAGACAGAGCTTACACGCTCAATTTGAAATTCCTTAAACAGGTCTCTAAAATTCTTCAGATTCCACAACAATTCCTTAAGCTCATTTTCTAAATTCCTTATTTCGCTGTCTAGATTCCTTAAGCTTTCCAAGTATTCCATATATGAATATATTTGTCCTTTGGATATGAAGGAGATAAATGCTATGAATTACTTTTATAAACAAAAAATCTTAAAAACTTTGGATTTTGGATAAGAAAATATTCCTTTGGTATTGATATGGATTATATAAAGATTACATTCTTTAATAAGTAACCCAAAATGAAATAAATTACTTTAGTAAATCTCTGAATTAAAAATGCAAATATATTCTAAATATATAAAGAAAAATCCTCCGATAATGTTGTAAATGATATAAAAAAAAATAAACGTCGATAGGCAAATCTCACTTTCTGAGTATAAAAGATAGATTCCTTTCGTAATGCTGTAAATTATATTTTAAAAATCCTACAAATAAATCTACATTCTGAATATGAAGAGATTCTTTTGATAATGCTGCTTACAAAACAAAAATAAATAAATAAACTTCCTTAAAGGACTTACTCTTAATGTCTACTCATAATCTCACTCAAGCATTAACTTCTCTATCAATTTCTTCAAGAAATTTCTTACGCAAAGTAGTTACTTCTCCATCCTATAAATCTTCTTTATTTTTTTCATAAAGTTGCAACATTTAGTTTGGAAGATCGAATCCGGCAGCCACTGTGCTTCCATTTTGCTGCAGCCACAGTTTGGAAGTCATGAGGATTAAGAGATGTTCATGTTTGAGAGTTGTTCTTTGATCTCTCTTGATAAGGTTAAGCTCTCTAAAGACCATTTCTACCGAGGCATTAGATATTGGGAATGAAAAAGTCGAAATATTACTTTTGACAAGGCCAGATACATTTGCTTTCCTAATGCACTTTTTTCCTTAAAGATGAACATCTTGGAATCTTGGATATTTATATCACCAGTAACATTTGGGCACATAGCATAATTGCCCCATTCATTGTCCAAAGCTCGGACATCAACAATGTCTTTAAGGTATGGCATAAAACCAGCAAGAAACTGATATAAATAAACGATTATGGGAAGAGATAGCTTGTTGGGTACTACACGAATGCTCTATTATTATTATTATTATTATTATTATTATTATTATTATTATTATTATTATTATTATTATTATTATTATTATTATTAGGTAACTTACCACTATAGTTAGAAAAACATGATGCTATAAGCCGAAGGGCTCCAACACGGAAAATAGTGACGAAAAAAAAAAATAGAATAGCGTGGCCGAGTGTACCCTTAAGCAAGAGAGCTCTAACCCAAGGCCGTGGCTACGGCACTACCCACGACTAGAAAACAATGGTTTGATTTTGGAGTGCCCTTCCCTTAGAAGAGCTGCTTACCATAGCTAGAGTCTCTTCTACCATTGCCAATATGAAAGGAGCCACTGAACGATTACAGTGTAGTAGTTAACCCTAAAGTAAAGAACAGACAGTAAGCGATATACTGTAGTAATTATAGAAAGATTAAACTTTATAGATATTGATCCGTTAATTATGGTTAAATATCCTGGATTTACCGACAACCACGCTTATAAATAATCCTAAAATTTTCATTTGATTTATTAACTTGAAGATTTATGATCCTTTAAAAACGCCTCGTAAGAAGATACCTGATGTAGTTATAGAACACTTATCACATTTCATCTTGGGTATCTATATCAATAACAATAACGTCTCTTGAAAACAAATCATGAAACGGGATAGTCTTATCTTTTTCAAAAGCCACTCATAAATAGTATAGGGACAGTGACAATGCCCAAAAGACTGAACATATATGCATAATTATGATCATCTCCCAAGCCGCCTTTCCATCCAAGCTAGGACCAGGGAGGGCCAGTCAATGGCTGCTGAATCAGCTGGTAGACCAAACACCCGACCCTAGCTCACAACGATGGTGAGGTTACAGATATTACAAGAAACTTTCGAGCTTGAGCGGGACTCGAACACCAGTCATGCAGATAGCCAGGTAATGGACGTTCCAATATGTTTCCGCCGAGAACCCAGAGAATAAACAATTTTTGCAATCTTCTGCTTCGATAATACGGAGGAAATTGTTTTGTTGTTTGAAAATCCTGTTGCTTCTCATGAAAGTCTAAACAGCGCTTGCCCATTACGGATTGGTGGATGCTTTGATAAGATGAGATATCATGATTAGCCCAGATAATGACAACAATTATTTCCAGTAGGTAATCAAATACAAGAGCTTGGCTTTGATTTACAATGAAAATTCAAAGAAGACGTAAGCACAGTTCTCTCAGATGCTAGCAAATATAGTGAAGCTATTCACCTTGCTAAAGCAGCGAATATCATCCGTCAAGAAATTCTTGACCACAAGACTAAATTCAGCACAGAGTTCACTGACCAGTCTATGGAAGAAGCTGTTCCTAAATCTCTACTACAGTTTGTGTGTAGCATTGAACATGGTATAGACATCAGATCACATCTGACACATGGAGTGGTAAAATCAGATTTAGCTATTGCACAACTCCTGCAATACAACTGCTACTCGAAGTACAAGGAGAGATCAAAAGCACAGACATTCAAAAGACCGAGAAACACCATTTTCTGTATATATCGGGATGAAAGTGTTTGCTAAGACAAGGAAAAGGGAGCTGATTGACGAGCTTCACGAGAATGGAATCAGCATATCCTATGACAGAGTGTTGGAAATATCAGGTCAATTAGGGGAAACTGTTGTAAATCAATACGTGGAAGATGTGTGCCCACCAGTTTTGAGAAAAGGACTGTTTACTACATCTTCTGTTGACAACATAGACCATAATCCAAGCTCCACTATGGCATGTACATCATTCCATGGTACAAGTATTTCAATGTTCCAGCACCCATGTGCAGATAGAGGAGGTGAAGTTCGAAGTTCACTCAATATATCAGAGAATCGGGTGAAAAAGGTTCCAGAGCTTCCTGAATCCTACACCATCATCCCACCTGCCTTCTTCCCAAAGAACAATTCAGAGCCAAGCAATGTTGAGGATGTATCACTGCCAGATCCAAGTCGTTTGCCGTGAACTGACAAAGTGTGGATGCAAGACAGTGTGTGGTGGAAGGTGCAAGTGTGTAAAGAATGGACTATTCTGTATTCTACTCTGTAGTTGCCCTTGCCAGAATTCCTAGGAAAAAAAACTGATGAACAATGAATGGACTTTTGGCCAGAGTAGGTTGAGTATTGTTTGAAATATGGACTCTGAGACATTGGCATATGTAGCAAATGACGACATTTGGCGGCCATCTTGTAAAATGGCTGCCATATTGGACCCTCAGAATGATTAGTGGTGTTCCCACATCAAACCCAGACAAAGAGAACTCATCAAGTATCTGAGTAAGAACTTTAATGGCACGTAGTACTGCAATATTCTGCCTTAAAAAGGACCATATGGCGGCCATCTTGGAAAATGGCCGCCATATTGGAAGTTCAAGTGGCTAGCACTTTTTTTCAAAATCTAATGCAAAATAAATAATTATGCCAAATTTCATGCTTGTATCATCAAATGAACGATTGTTTCACTTATCTGCCCCACTAGTAAGACTGAAAATGAATATAAGTAAAACTAAGATAATGCTCAATGAAAATTCAGACATTGTAACAACATGTAAGAAAAAGAAACGGAAGTGGGCAAGACATATGATGAGAAGGACAAATAACAGATGGACATAAAATAAAAAAAAAAACGAGGGAAGGAAGAGAAAACGATGGATTAGCGAACTAAGTAAGTTTGCGGGTGTGTACTGGCAGAGAAAGAGCATATACAGACGCAAGTGGAAGGACATGTATGAGGTCTTGGTTCTGCAGTGGACTCGAAACGGCTGACGATATATATATATATATATATATATATATATATATATATATATATATATATATATATATATATATATATATATATATATATATATATATATATATATATATATATATATATGTATTCTCAAAAAATCTGATTTTGGAAAATGATGGTGCTTCAATTAACAATTGTAATAAAATTCTCATTTATGATCCCATTACACCCAAAGTACCTCATTTTAAACAAGGATAATATAGCCAAGACTACAGAACTAATTAAAAAATATGTCTTTTAACTAATCAAAAAAGCTGCAGCGTTCTGTCGATCTTTATAACAAGTTTGCAAAGATTTCACATATTCACTACATTCAGAATTTTCCCTTTTTCTCTTTTTTTCTTTTTTGCTGATCAGGCATTCTTGGGGATCATTTTATGCTATATTTGTTATTCATTTTACTTATTTTATTTTGTTAGTTATTTAATTTGATTTTATCTGAGTTTATTCTTTTCTTCTCATTTCCCTCTCAAGTACTGGAGCCCTTCGGCCTGTAGCGTTCATCACTTTGAACTAGGACTATATCTTGGCTTATAATAATAGCAAAATATAAATCTTGCTCACATCATTATTTACTTAATATTAAGTTTTCTGACGACCAGCAAGCAAATTGTTTAATATTTCGCTTCTGGGAAACTGAAAAATTACAAACAACACTAATGAATTTTTTTGCTTGAGGTCATTTCTCCGTCTCCTTTAATGTTCGTATCAATAACGATATCATCAATAATTTCCCTTTGCCAATGCTCTAAAAATAAAATTTTCTATCTTGAATCATCTTGCCTGTGAACCTTTTTTTTTTTTTTTTTTTTTTTTTTTTCTAGACGCAAGCTATTTGCGAATGAGAGTAACATCTGATGATGACTTCCACAGATAGCGCGCAGTTACATAAAATTAGCATTCTTGTTCACAAAAATCACTTTCAAATAAAATACCTCTAAAAATAACAAAGAAATTTTCAGTTTGGACAAAGGCTTTCTCAATGAATAGCTGCAAAGCCTTTTGTGAAGGAGAGTAACAACCAGTAATAATTACATAATAGAGCGCAGTTACAAAAAAGTAGCCGAGGTTTACTGTACTTATATACAAAAGCCCCTGATAAATCATATACCCCTAAAAGAGGAAAAATCTATTCCTTAATCAAACACATGAAAACAAAGAACAGCTGTGAAGCATTTTGTGAAGGCAAGTAACAACCAGTATTGATTATAAGTAGTTCACACTTACAAAAAAAGTAGTTAACACTTATTTATATACAAAAGTTACTGAAACATCGATTAACCATAAAAAATTAATTTTTCAAAGTACACAAAACCGATATGTTACAAAAAAATATCTTAGCCATATATACAAAAGTCACTGATTGATCATACACCACTAAAACGGAAAAAAATAAATGTTTTTCTCTTAAATTAAACACAACGACAGTATTTTTTTCTTCAACAAGATCTCCGCCACTTTAATTTCGCAACCTTGCATAAATATAAATTTTGAAAATTCAAGAACTACCTAAAAGTTTTCGAGAAATTAATACCTGAAATATCTTTTTCTTTTCGATTCATCATTTCACAATATAAAAACCAAGTCAACATCTTTTTAATGTGAGCGTAATACCAAATGAGAATTTCCTGATATGCGAATGAAGAGTGCACGCGTGGGTTGCAAATTCTATACGAAATGAGCATTGCAATAGTTCATTGTGAATTACTGATCCTTCGTACGTTCTATCATAAGTGCCATTTAAAGTTGCAACAATTAGGCTGGAGTAACAATGGGAAACTTGATTATTATTCACAAGGAAAGTTTTAATTTGTTGCTTTTCATAATACTTGAGATCTGAGAAATACAGGAGCAAGAAAATTGCAAGGGATTTAATTACCGGAGTTTAAAAATATACTATCAGAAAATAATAAATACAAAAATTGAAAAACATAAATAAAATTTTGACAGAAATTTTACTCCTTTCCGAATTTAGTTTTGTTCTCAACCTCTTTTGAATATTTCTCAAACCTCAAAGTATATCCATTACATTGAAAGAGATTTCTATTCAAATCACATCGTTTCATCCATTGTTGTATCGTTTTTAACAATTCCAAACTCTCCTTGTGATGTATAAATGTCCTCTTAACACTTTCAATTAAATTCCTTTATTTATTGACGCAGGCATTATTCTTTTCAAAACCCTCCCAGATTCATTCAGTTCCAAAATAATTTCTGTGACTTCTGAACTAAAATAATAAAATACATTACGGGGATAATTGGCAATTCTCTCTCTCTCTCTCTCTCTCTCTCTCTCTCTCTCTCTCTCTCTCTCTCTCTCTCAGCATAAACCTTCGAGGTCAAATTACTTAAATCCGTTAAGCTATAGCGCCAATACAGAAGCGAATGTAAAGTACCCAGGACCCGGACCCACTGGGCCCTGAGAGGACCCAACTCATAATTTACACAGGTTAGACATACAAATAAATAACCAGGTAGTAGGTTGGCCAGGGCACCAGCCGCCCGTTGAGATACTACCACTAGAGAGGTATTGGATCCTTTGACTGGCCAGACAGTAATGCATTGGATCCCTCTCTCTAGTCACGGCTTATTTTTTCTTTGCCTACACTTACACAGAATAGTTTGGCCTATTCTTTACATATTCTCGTCTTTCCTCATACATCTGACAACAATGAGATACTTAACACATCTTCACCCAAGGGGTTAATTACTGTACTGCAATTTGTTCAGTGTACTTTCCTCTTGGTAAGGGTAGAAGAGACTCTTTAGCTGTGGTAAGCAGCTCTTCTAGGAGAAGGACACTCCAAAATTAAACCACTGTTCTCTAGTCTTGGGTAGTGCCATAGCCTCTGTACCATGGTCTTCCACTGTCTTGGGTTGGAGTTCTCTTGCTTGAGGGTACACTCAGGCACACTATTCTATCTTATTTTTTTTTTCTTCCTCTTGTTTTTTTGAAATGGTGTGTTGGGCAGGCTTAATAGAAGGGCCATGGATGCCTGGTGGTTTATCAAGAGGTTGTCTTTTCCTTTTTCTGATTATTTTTCTTCTCAAAACCATCCTTACTGTCCTCCCTTCAGTAGAAGTGGCTATCCTGGAGGGTATTTAGCCTTGCATGGTGTATCGGCTCCTCCATGTTGACCAGTTTTTCCGACTTTTTACTATAGTCTATGGGTATCATCAATCACTTTGTTTATAATTCTGTACGTATTGTTTTTGTTATAATTCTTGTTAATCTAGTTTTTAAGTATGCTGTCTCTTTTTTATTTCTATTAATTCTTATGCTGTCTGGAGACATTGAGCGAAATCCGGGACCAGTACGTCCTAGATTTCGTCAATGTCGTCTTCTGTATTGCAATATTCGTGGTCTTCATGCAAATATCCAAGACCTTACAGTTGCGTCCAGACAGTATGATATTCTTTTGTGCTCAGAAACTTTGGTTTCTAATATGAGGCACTCATCTGAGCTCCTTATAACTGGTTTTAAGAAGCCAATAATGTTGAAACGTGATGCCATCCCTAGGGCCAGGGGAATGGCGGTGTATATTAGGACCGAGTACCCTGCTTCTCATAAGTCCTGCTATCAATGTGGATGTCATGAGATTCAGGTAATAAAAGTTTGTGGCAGGCATAACAACTTTTATTTATGTTCGATCTACCGGAATCCAGACATGGATGATTCTATCTTCGATTGTCTTCTTACCATTATGGCTAAGATACAAGAAGATGATAGAAAGGCTTCTTTTGTCTTTGTTGGTGATTTTAATGCTCATAGGGAGTGGTTAAGCTCTATCTCTCCTACCGATCGCCATGGCTTAAGAGCTTTAGACTTTGCCTCTGAATCAGGCTGTGAGCAAATCATAAATGAAGCTACTCACAGGTCTGGTAACTGCTTGGACCTTGTATACACTGACTCCCCTGGCGTTATAACTGGTAAGGTTGGTTCTCCAGTCGGGACATCTGATCATGCCTTGATTTCATTATTAGTGAAGACTGAGCAGCCTGTCCCTGATATATCATATTCTTGTAAAATTTATATGAAATCCCAAGCAGACTGGAATGGGATTTTACATGATCTTTTGTTCTTGAATTGGTCACAATTATATAATAGTGTAGATCCTGTTGTCCCTTTGAATGAGAATTTAGTCAACATAATTGATAGGCGTATCCCTTCTCGTGTGCTAAGGTACCGAGTGAAGGACAAACCGTGGTTCAATGATGATTGTAGACGTGCTTTTTTGGAGAAGCAGGAGGCCTATCAACTTTGGAAGGGTAACAGATCAGATTTGACCTGGAACAACTATACTCAGCTTCGAGCTTTTGCTCAGAGAGTTTATGCCTCAACTGAAAAGGAGTACAATTTAACCATAAAAGAAACCCTTTCTGGTACAACTCAGGAACATAAATGGTGGTCTACCCTTAAATCTGCACTCTTTGGTGTAGATGCAACAGTTCCTCCTTTACTTAAACCAGATGGCTCAGTCACTCACTGTCCAAAGGAAAAGGCAACCCTTTTGGCTGATGTTTTTGACAGTAAACAGAGTAATGAAAAACTTGAACTTCCTCATTCCTGTTTTCCTGAGGCTAAACTAACTAGTTTAGCTTTTCGATCTCGTGAGATTAAAGCTCTGTTGATGGACCTTGATGCTTATGGAGGTGTAGACCCAAATGGTATTTTTCCTTTGTTTTTTATAAAGACAGCAGATTTCTTAGCTCCAAAGTTATCTGTTATTTTGCGCAAGTTAGCAAGAAGAGGAGCTTTTAGCACTAGTTGGAGAATTGGTAATGTTACTCCTCTATGTAAATGTGTTTGTGGTAGCTCAAATCCCACTGATTACCGCCCAATTTCCATAACTCCCATATTATCTAAAGTTTTTGAACGTCTTCTGGCAAAACGTCTTAATAGGTTTGCTGAAGGTAATCATCTCTTCCCTAGTTTGCAATTTGGTTTTCGTAAAGGCCTTGGAGCATGTGATGCCCTTCTTACAATCTCCAATGCTGTACAGAAATCCCTTGATTGTGGTCGGGAAGTTCGTATGATTGGCCTTGATTTTAGTGCTGCCTTTGACCGTGTTAATCATGAGGCCCTTGTTTTCAAACTGAAACAGTTGGGAGTGGGTGGGTCGTTTCTTAGCATTATTATTGATTTTTTAAGTAATAGATCTCAAAGAGTTGTTGTTGATGGGCACCATAGTGATTATAGGAATGTGATATCCGGTGTTCCACAGGGTAGTGTTCTTGGCCCATTACTTTTCATACTATATACACATGACATGTGGTTTGGCCTAGAAAACAAGCTTGTTGCATATGCAGATGATGCTACTCTCTTTGCATCAATTCCATCCCCTGAATGTAGATCTAGGGTTGGTGAATCCCTTAATAGAGATTTAGCTAGAATTAGTGCATGGTGCAAATTATGGGGTATGAAGTTGAATCCTAACAAAACTCAAAGTATGATTGTAAGTAGGTCAAGGACGGTGGTTCCTCAACATCCGGATCTCAGTATTGATAATGTTTCTTTAAATATGTATGACTCTTTCAAAATTTTAGGTGTGATTCTCGACAGTAAATTTACTTTTGAGAAACATATAAGGTCTGTGTCTTCTTCAATTTCACAAAAAATAGGCTTATTGAGAAAGTCTTTCAAGATTTTCGGTGATCAATCTATTCTGAAGAAGTGTTTTAATTCTTTCATTCTACCTTGTTTTGAGTATTGTTCTCCTGTCTGGTGTTCAGCTGCTGATTCTCATCTTAATTTGTTGGACAGAAACTTACGGTCTATTAAATTTCTTATTCCTGATCTAGATATTAATCTCTGGCACCGTCGTTCAATTAGTTCATTATGTATGTTGCATAAGATTTTTCACAACTCTGACCATCCTTTACATTCAGATCTCCCTGGACAATTCTATCCTGTTCGTAATACTAGGCAGGCAGTTAATTCTAATAGCCAGGCCTTCTCCATCATGAGGCTCAATACTACGCAGTACTCTAGAAGTTTTATTCCAGCTGTGACCAAGTTGTGGAATGATCTTCCTAATCGGGTGGTTGAATCAGTAGAACTTCAAAAGTTCAAAGTTGGAGCAAATGCTTTTTTGTTGACCAGGCGGACATAGTCTTTTTATAGTTTATTTATGACATATTTGTTTTTGATGTTGTTGATAGTTTATTATATGACATGTCTGTTTTGACGTTGTTTCTTATTTTAGAATGATTTATTGTTAATTTGTTCTCTTCATTTATTTATTTCCTTATTTCCTTTCCTCACTGGGCTATTTTTCCCTGTTGGAGCCCCTGGGCTTATAGCATCTTGCTTTTCCAACTAGGGTTGTAGCTTGGATAGTAATAATAATAATAATAATAAAAGATGCCAAGATTCTAAAACCAATAGGATTTATTCTATTCAAATCACAGCAAAATGATGATCAAAGATGTGGAAATATTTCCTTTTATTTTAAAAACCAAATCTTGGATTGGAACCATTGTACAACTATGATACCCCTTAAGGTTTGCTTAAAAAAGGCAATTCAGTTGTATAATCAACTTTGGATCGATGATTGTTAAAATTCAGTTGATGGATCAACTGAGGATGAATTCTAGTTCTAAATTCAGTTGACATATTAACTGAGGATGAATCTAAGTTCTAAATTCACTTGACGAATCAACGAATCAGCTAATGATGAACCAAGTTCTAAATTCAGTTGACAAATCCACTGAGGATGAACTTAAGTTCTTAAAGACAGCGGTTTCTCTCAATGCTTATGATGCAATTAGGCGATCAATGTCCTAATCTAAGAAATTAAATTATTCAATAATTGGACGAAATAAACTTATAACTTACCCAGTGATGTAAGGTCAATTGTTAAGCTATAAATTGTTGTTTGATATCTGTATCATTTCTCTTTCACCGGCACAAATGCTGATGATGGTTTTAAGGTATTTGTTCGATTATAAGGTCATGAACAGATCGCCTTATTGTACCGCACGTGTATCACACACGCTCGAACACTTTAACGGTATTGTAATTTTTTTTCCTTTATTTTTTTCTATTGCTCTCCCCTCGCTCTGATAGCCTGTTCATTCCAGTAACTGCTTGTATCAATCTGTTATAATTTTTCTCATCTTCTTTCACTAAAACTGTTGTTACAAAAGCTTGCTGTCCTTTGAAATCAAATCAGTTGCATTCACGAGTCTCTCTCAGTTACAACCTAACTGCTCTTCTGCACATAATCCAAGAACTTCCACATTGAATACGAATTCCTTTCCATTTCCAAGATAACTTTGAGAATTGTAAAAACTATTAAAATATTTCCAGTATCTCTCAAAACAGATTACAACATCTAGAATATCCAATTATTTCACGAAGAACTTGACTTTCCCGATATAGATTTTTCTTGCTGTTATCAACTGTATTACAGGAAACTATGAGAGAAAAAATAATTGAAGCCAATAATCCTAATGATGTTTTCACCAACTTTACAAAACACGTTCAGATCCTCATCCAGGATAATCTATTATTGCAAATTAAGGGGAATAAAAAATTGGCAAGCCCACACACACATTAAACATCCCCCCCCCCCCTTTCCTAATTACCATCCGCTGGTTCGGCAATTTGGGGGAGTGGTTTCCGAGTGCACCTCTCGGGGTACCCCCTTTCACAGCGGTATGATTACTCCCTGTTACTCATAAGCATGACAGAAAAGCAATATATATATATATATATATATATATATATATATATATATATATATATATATATATATATATATATATATATATACATATATATATTTATACATATGCATATATACATATATATATGTATATATATGTATATATATATATATATATATATATATATATATATATATATGCATATATATATATATATATATATATATATATATATATATATATATATATATATATATATATATATACGAAATATAAGATTAAGTCCTGACTAGTTTCGTGATACTTCTTCAGAGGACTGATTTATTGAGAGAGGTTTCTTTACATTTTATATGGAAATTAAACGTACAAACATACATATAGAGGCTTATAGAACAATGACACTCCCATACCAGCTCCCTGGGCAGTTATCAGGTGTTTACTGGGCGGAGATCAAACCTCATTAGACACCTGCCAGAAAGGGTCATTTCTGGTGACCGGTAAATTCTTGTTTTGACTTTCAATACAGTTTATTTATATGAATAACGGTAGCCTTATCTATATAAATACATAAGCAAAACTACATGTATATATAAAACACATCTATATATAAGTATATAAAAAGACATACATACGTATACACAGACAGGCATTCATACACACATGCATAATATATGCATAGACATATACATACGTGTACACATACTGGTATACATATAGAAACACATACATAGATTTACATATACATGTTTTAACACATGATTAACATCTACATATATCTATACACATATAACATTATTTCCATAAACATGTGATTACGTATATATCAATACTTATATCTAGCATAACCCTATATAGTGCCAATGTTTAGTGAATCATGGGAAAAACCACAAAAGATGATAAAAGATTTGAATAGAGAAAGCAGAAATGTAAGACTGAAAAGGAATACGAGTAAAACTAAGATAATGTTCAATGATAATTCAGGGACAACAAATAAAGAGTTATGGACGAACCTCGATACATTGTTAATGAATATTCGTTCTTAGGATAGACAATAAAAAAAAAGGATAAGCATGGGATGGACACCTTTTTGGAAAATAAAACTGGATTATAAAAAGTAAAATTCCACTTTTATAAAGAGAAAGGTATCTAATGAGATGGTCCTACCAGTATTAACTTATGCATCAGAAACTTGGAGCATTACTAAAGCCTTGAAACATAAGCTAGTTACAACTCGGAGAGCTATGGAAAAAATAATGATTGAACAGAAAAAGAGCAACATGGCTACTAGAACAAACTGAAGAAGAGGATGTTCTAACAATTTGTAATCAAAAGAAATAGAGATGGACAGGACATATGACGAGAACATATAATAGATGGACATTAGAAATAATAGAATGGGTCCTTGGAGACTGTAAAAGAAGCAGGAAAAGGAAGAGAAGACAATAGATTGACGGACTAGGAAAGTTTGCGGCTCTGTACTGGCAGAGAAAGACCATAAACAGACGCAAGTTGAAGGACATCTCTGAGGCCTTTGATCTGCAGTGGACTAGTAACGGCCGATGATATGTATATATATACATATATATATATATATATATATATATATATATATATATATATATATATATATATATATATATATATATATATATATATATATATATATATATATATATTCTCAAAGAATCTGATTTTGAAAAATTACGGTGCTTCAATTAACATTTGTAATAAAATTCTCATTTATGATCCAATTAAACCCAAAGTACCTCATTTGATGCAAGAATAATATAGCCAAGAATAAAAAAAAACTAATTAAAAAAATGTCTTGTAATTAATTAAAAAGATGTTCAGGGTTCAGTAGATACCTGTAAGAATATACTCCAGTTTGCAAAGATTTCACTTAGTTACTACATTCAGTACTTGCTTTTTTTTTTTTTTTTTTTTTTTTTGCTGATCAGGCATTTGTGGGTGTAATTCTATACTATATTTATTATTCATTTTACTTATTTTACTTTGTTAGTTATTTCATTTGATTTTATTTGAGTTTATTCTTTTCATCTCATTTCCCTCTTATGTACTGGAGCCCTTGGGGCTGTAACACTCATCACTTTGAACTAATATTATATCTCGCCTAATAATAATATCAAAATATAAATCTCGCTCACATAATCACTTAATTAGCAAAATTTTTTGACGACCAGCAACGTGTTTAATATTTCGCTTCTGAGAAATTGAAGAATGAGAAACAACACTGATGAAATTTTTTTTTTCGTTTCTTTTGGTGCTCGTATTAATAATGATGTTATTAGTAATTTCCCTTTGCCAACGGCTCTAAAAATAACACCTTTTTTTTATCTTGAATCGTTTTGCCTTTGAGCGGTTTTTTTTTTTTTTTTTTTTTTACACAAGCTATTTGCAAATAAGCATTCTTGCTTACAAAGGCCACTGACAAATCAAACACCTCTAAATATAACAAAGAAGTTTTCTGTTTGGACAAAAACCTCCCTAAATATATCAAACGAGATTTATTTTTTGACAAGCTTTCTCAATGAATTGCTGCGAAGCATTTTGTGAATAAAAGTAACAACCAGTATTGAGTAAAAGTAGCACACAAAAATAATCTTTTTAATTAAACACATGATAACAGTGTTTTTTTTTACTCTACACGATCCTTGTAATATTCATTTCGCAAAGCTTATATACAAAAGTTGCTGAAAAATCAATCAACCATAAAAAGAAAAAAAAATATTTTTTTCAAGTACGCAAAAAACCGGTAGCAGTTACAAAAATATATCTTAGACATATATACAAAAGTCACTGATAAATCATGCACCACTAAAAAGGAAAAAAAAATCTTTTCTTTTATCGAACAAAAGATTTTCTTAATCAACAGGATCTCTGTCACGTTAATTTCGCAAGTGAACGTACCCTTGCATGAATAAAGATTTCGAAAACCCAAAAACTAAAAAACAATTTTCGAGAAATTAATACTTGAAGTTTTCTTTTATTTTTTACTTATCTCTTCGCAATATAAAAACCAAGTCACAATCCTCTTATTTTTAATGTGAGCGTAATACAAACTGAGATTTTCCTGATATCTGGATGAAGCGTGCTCGCGTGTGTTGCAAATTCTATACGAAATGAGCAGTGCAATAGCTCATTGTGAATTATTGATCCTTCGTACGTTCTATCACAAGTGTCATTAAAAGTTGCAACAATAATTAGCTGGAGTAACAATTATTTACAAGGAAAGTTTTAATTAGTTGCTTTTCACAATACCTGAGATCTGATAAATATAGACGTGAATTAATCACCGGAGTTTAGAAATAATAGAATCAGAAAATAATAAAACGTAAAAAACATTTTAAAATATAATTTAGACACAATTTTTACTCCTGATATGTGAATGAAGCGTGCATGTGAGTTACATATTCTATACGAAATAAGCGGTGTGATAGTTCATTGTTAA
>NC_090745.1:12305121-12307621 GCF_036898095.1 Palaemon carinicauda
ACGATATATATATATATATATATATATATATATATATATATATATATATATATAATATATATATATATAATGTATGTATGTATGTATATTGAAGATTATACATTTTGATAAGACTCCAAGTGGCTATATGTATTTTTTTAACCCTCCCGAGTTCTCATTCGTATTCTCGCCACTTTTTAAAACCCCGGAATTTCAACCATTTTACCTCAAATTAATTAAAACTTAAAAACCCGACTTCCTCTGACAATGACCTAAGGAAATTTTGAGTCTTATGTTTGAAACTCCTAAAAGATTCCTGTTAAATAATGTCTAAACTGAAGGAGTTAGAGGCGTTTTCTTTGCGGCTCTTCATCAAAGAAATTCGGTTCTCTTTGAAGGAGGGAAGTGGGGAAACTATCAAAGGCTTTTGGATATCCTCCTCCTCCTCCTCCTCTGTCAAGAATCTCTTGTGGATCCAAACGTCATTTAAGATTTAACCTGAGGTCACAATTGTTTTTTTACATAAACAACGAATTTCCTCTTCCACAACACAGCGATCTTTTTGTGCTTTATATTCTTTTAGTGGGGATCATTTTCAGTCATTTCCTCCAGACGCCCTTGAATGTTTTCAGTGTTTCAGATTTGAGTAGAAATTAAGTCTGTTAAATATTATAATTTGTAAAATAAGCAAATAGTGTAGTGTCTTTCTCCTTAAACGAGCGATGTTTGTTGTCAACTTTCGTAAGCATATATAACTAAAGGGGCACATGGTAGAGAGCGTGGCGAAGTCTTATTTTCCTTTTCACTCCAATACTTAGTTGTACTTCGATGTATTTTCTTCGAAATCTAATGGATTTGTCCTTGGGTCATAAACCCCCCCCCCCCCATGTCCACCAAGTTTTGATGAAATTGGTTCTGTAGGTTTTGCGCAATAGTGTTCAGAAAAAAAAAAAACAAGCAGTCTTATTTTGTCTTGATTCCAATTTTATATATTTGTCCTTAGGTCCTACCCGACATAGTCTTTAAGTTTCGTTGAAATTTGTCGTGCATTTTTTGAGTAATGTTGCTCACAAACGAAAGATAAATACCATTTTCTTAACATAACGATTGTTTTCAAAGTACTGCAGCGTACTTGTACTTCAATGTACTGTATCCCAAATTTTAGACATTCCTTTTTGTGTCATACCCAACTTGACTACCAAGTTTGGTCAATATCGGTACCGAAGTTTTGTGTAAAGTTGCACACAAACAAATAAACAAGTAAATAAACGACGGCAGGGTTGAATACATACCCTTATCGAAGGCAATTATTAAAAGGTTTTTGTGAAATGTTACGCTGGAATCTCACATTCCTTGTGGGTGAAGAAAGTCAAGTCATCTCACTAGAATTGTCCCAGGAAGACTAACTATACAGGAAGCGTATCTGAGGTTAAAAAAAAAGAAAAAAAAGAAAAAAAGAGTATAATTTCAAGATTTAATTTCTTAACATATGTTCAAATATATGTATGTATATATATATATATATATATATATATATATATATATATATATATATATATATATATATATAGATATACAAACATACATACATATACCAAGGCACTTCCCCCAGTTTTGGTGGGTAGCCGACATCAAACAAAAGAAACCAAAAAAAAAAAAAGGGGGGGGGGACCTCTCCTCTCTACGTTCCTCCCAGTCTGACAAGGGACTCAACCGAGTTCGGCTGGTACTGCTAGGGTGCCACAGCCCACCCTCCCCCGTTATCCACCACAGATGAAGCTTCATTACGCTGAATCCCTTACTGCTGTACTTCCGCGGTCATCTAAGGCACTGTAGGAAGCAGCAGGGCCTACCGGAACTGCGTTACAATCGCTTGCCATTCATTCCTATTTCTAGCACGCACTCTTGCCTCTCTCACTTATATCCTCCTATCACCCAGAGCTGTCCTTCACTCCATCCATCCACCCAAACCTCGGCTTTCCTCTTGTACTTCTCCCATCAACTCTTGCATTCATCACCTTCTTTAGCAGACAGCCATTTTTCCATTCTCTCAACATGGCCAAACCACCTCAACACATTCATATCCACTCTGGCTGCTAACTCATTTCTTACGCACGTTCTCATCCTCACTACTTCGTTCCCAACCCTATCTACTAGAGATACACCAGCTATACTCCTTAGACACTTCATCTCAATCACATTCAATTTCTGTCTCTCCGTCACTTTCATTCCCCACAACTCTGATCCATACATCACAGTTGGTACAATCACTTTCTCATACAGAACTCTCTTTACATTCATGCCCAACCCTCTATTTTTTACTACTCCCTTAACTACCCCCAACACTTTGCATCCTTCATTCACTCTCTGACGTACATCTGCTTCCACTCCACCATTTGCTGCAACAACAGACCCCAAGTACTTAAACTGATCCACCTCCCCAAGTAACTCTCCATTCAACATGACATTCAACCTTGCACCACCTTCCCTTCTCGTACATCTCATAACCTTACTCTTACCC
>NC_090745.1:12312621-12317621 GCF_036898095.1 Palaemon carinicauda
TCTTTACGTATATATATATATATATATATTATATATATATATATATATATATATATATATATTTATATATATATATATATATATATATATATATATATATATATGTGTGTGTGTGTGTGTGTGTGTGTGTGTATGTTTGCAAAATTTATAGCGTTATTACCTCCGCCAGGAGGGTATGTTTTCGGTTCGGTTTGTTTGTTTGTTTGTTTGTTTGTTTGTTTGTTTGTTTCTCTGTTTGTCTGTCTGTCTGTGGACAACGTAGAGGCCACATTTCTACACGGAATCACTTCAAACTTGGCCAAGTAGTTCCCCAATGTGTATGGAAGAACTGATTAAATTTTGGTCAAGGTCACCCCAAGGTCAAGGTCACAGGGGTCACTGGTGTCACTATGACATAAGTGGCCATATCAAGAGACAGAAATAAAGCACTGACTTTTGCATAAGCCAACAGGGAAGTCCTAGTCCAGGCGCAACCCATGGGTGATGTTCAAATTTATAAAGGTCAAAGGTCAAGGTCATATTGGTGCATTATATCAATGTCATATTAAGTATCAGTGGCAAATGAACAAAGATCACTTGAAGGTCAAAAGTCAAGCAGGTCACTTGAAGGTCAAGGTCACGTGAAGGTCAAGGTCACGTGAAGGTCAAGGTCACCTGAAGGTCAAGGTCACGTGAAGGTCAAGTACATTTGAAGATCAAGGTCACTTGAAGCCAAGGTCATGTGAAGGTCAAGGTCACGTGAAGGTCAAGGTCACTTGAAGGTCACGTGAAGGTCAAGGTCATGTGAAGGTCGAAGTCACATCAATTCATGATTCTAGGACATATGGCGCTCTAGGTCACCTTGGCGGAGGTATGTCCTCTACGAGGACCATGTCCGCGTTCAGGACTTGCTCACTTGTTTGCAACTGTTGTCGAACTTTTCTCAAAATCTGGAGATCCGGCCCTTGGCCATAACCAGGAAAATTGATCACATCTCGAAAGAAAGACGGTTCTGTGAACCTTCGAATATTTAAGAAAGAGAGGAGAATTGGTAAGACAAAAATTGCCTTTAAATGAGCCTTGTCCAGCAAGGGTTGTAGCTTAGCTAGTAATAATCTCCCCCATATAATGAAGAGCTAGTGGCTGGCTATATACTGTGTATATATATATATATATATATATATTATATATATATATATATATATATATATATATATATATATATATATATATATATATTATATATATATATATATACATGCATATATATATATATATGTATATATATATATATATATATATATATATGTATATATATATATATATATATATATATATATATATATAATATATATATATATATATATATATATACACCCTTGTTATTCCAGTCACGCTGAGGCGCGTTGCCAACATATGACTACTTGATGTTTCCCCGTCCCTTGGCTAGGGGGAGAGGAAGTAGTCAAACCGTTGTGAGAGGGGCTATCCCGAGATGTATACAGTCTTCCACAAATTGCCTAAACTGCCGTGTTGTAATTAGGAAATGGGAAAGGGTTAGGAAAGGTTGAGTCTCTGTGTGTATGTGTGCATGCATATATATCTAAGTATTTAGTCGTCATTTTTGACGGTTGTACACTAGTAATAATAATAATAATAATAATAATAATACACGACCACTATTCAAAATGATTCCATACGGGGGAAGTTAGACTGATACAATCCAGAGTCAGATTCGTTTAAATGCCTTTGACATATCAAGAGCAAAGATTCTTTCACTTCCGATAGAAATGATAAGAATCGGAAAGTGTTTAAAAGAGAGATTCCTAAGTAATTAAAAGAAATGAACCAGTAGTTTACAATAATTTCTTCAAGTTTTTTGGATATATAAATAATTCATTAGATGACAACTCTGTCCTGAAATTAAATAATACAGAAGTTTGCTTTAAGATTTTGTGAGTTTTGGATTTAAAGGTCACTCACGAATGGCAGAGGCAAGGGATAGTGACATTGCCTTATCAAGCAGGACAATGCCCAGGGGGACTGACCATATATACATATGATCAGCGCCCAAGTCCCCTCTCCATCCAAGCTAGGACCAAGGAGGACCAGGCAATGGATGCTGATGACTCAGCAGATAGACCTATAGGCTCCCCCAAATCCCACATCCTTAGCTCACAAGGATGGTGAGGTTGAAGCGACCAAATAATCTAACGAGTTTGAGCGGGAGTCGAATCCTAGTCCGGCGTTCACCAATCAGGGACGTTACCACATCGGCCACCACAATTACCTTGGCACTAATTAGCTCTTAAAAGAATTTGTTCGCAATTAGTTGTGAACATCATAACAAATGAGGTAATCAGCTGATTCTTTAGCTAGTCATTAAACTTGCTGCTAACTACCACTTATCGTTGTCAATATCAAACATTTCTTTCAATGTAGCTTATTATTATTATTATCATTATTATCATTATCATTATTATTCTTCTTCTTCTTCTTCTTATTATTATTATTTAAGGTACAACCATAGTTGAAAAAGCAGGACGCTAAAAGCCCAAGGGCTCCAACAAGGAAAAATAGCATTTGTTTAATGTGTAATGGTATCAAACTTGTGGCATTAAAAATTTCTTCATATCTCTTTGGAATTTCTTCATTTCGTTGTTCTGAGAACTTCTCTCATCAGCAAGGCTCATCAGATAATGGCAAAGGTTATTTATTTGAATGGATTTAATTGCTCTTTACTGAACTCTATACTGTTCAAAGGACTTTTTTAAAGACATAACGTAATAATAATATCATTAAAATAAAAGAAAAATTAAAATAGTTTTCTACAGGAATAAGTTAATAAAGATAATAAAATAGGATAAAAAGTTCGAAGGAATAAAGTAATAAAAATATCGTTGAAAAAAATAAAAGTTCAAAAGGTTTTTCTCTAATGAATAAAGTAATAAATATATAACTGAAATGAAATAAAAGTTCAAAGAGCTTTTCTAAACGAATCAAGATTGATAATTTCATGAAAATAAAAGAATAAAAAACGCCAAAATCGACGTGAAATTTCCTTCATCTTTTTTCCGGTGATTTGTAAAAAATAGATTTTGTTATAGCAAAGCCTCTTTCTTTGTCAGGCGAGACATGGCATCATTAAGAATGGAGCATAAAGTAGACGGCTTTGTTGCTCGATTTAGAAAGACATTTTATTCTCAAATTTTACATAAGGATTTCCGGGAATCTCTTCAGATATTCAAAATCATTTTCATTTTCATCATGAGACTTAGGAAACACCGTTTTCACTGATATACGCCTTGAAGATTTTGTCTTAATATACGGCTAAGTTTGTGAATATTTGTCTGTTCTGCCAGTTTTCTGTTTCATTTCGTCCTCTGCAACTGATTTTTCCCCCGGGGTAAGAAGGGAACATAATTCAAGAGAACAGAGCCTATAACAATGTACTGGTATGCAATGCTTGGGAGTACACAAACTTCGATCCTGGGTGTCAAGAGAATTCAACACCATACACAGAGGCTATATTATTAATGTTTTCTTTCTATTTCCCAACGTCTCTCGGAATAGCAGTGATTCTAGAGATTGTCTACAATTTACAGTTGTTTTGTTCTCATTTTGGGTCTAAAATAGTTTTCCATTTGCTCAAATGTTCAGGTAGTTTCTTTAGATTCCAAAACATTAGCATAAACGCACACAGACACACACCACACACACACATACACACACACACATATATATATATGTATATATATATATATATATATATATATATATATATATATATATATATATATATATATATATATATATAAAATGTATGTTGTGGATAGGGCTTATTGCTTAACGGTTTACATTACGCACAAATACACTTACATATAAACATACATTACAATGCGTGTGTATGTCTGTGCGTATGAACTTTTGTACACTTTAAAATGGTGCGGATTTAAATTTTCTTCTTTACCTCCTGCCTGTCTCTTTTATTCTATCTTACTGTCCAACTGAATGGACTCCCTAGCCCCATTGTACAAAGTCATAAATCAAGATACAAATGAAAAACAACTCGGCATTTCGTTTAATTCCTTCCGAGATAAGAAAAAATTTAATAATCACTTTCCTGGTTGTGCTAAACACAGTTGTGCTCACGAAGCCAGAAGAAAAATAAACAATGGAGATTATCAGACTTGCGTTCGAATCGTTCATTATAGCGTATTGTAACTATCTTACCTTTGTCATTAAAATCTTGGGGCTAACAGAAAAGCTGGCAGCTGTTACGTGACCTGCATTGACTTCTAAAAACATTTCACAATGGACTGACAAGGTTGTTTATTATTATTATTATTATTATTATTATTATTATTATTATTATTATTATTATTGTTTTTATTGTTTTCATTGTAATTATTATTATTTTTATCACTATTATTATTAGCTAAGGTGCAACTCTAGTTGGAAAAGGAGGGTTCTATAAGCCAAGGACTTCAACTTGGAAAAATAGCACAGTGAGAAAAAAAACAAGGAAGCAAATAAACTACAAAAGAAGTAATGAACAATTAAACTAAAATATTTTTAGAACAGTAACAACATTAAAATAGATGTTTCTTTTATAAACTATAAAAAACTTATAAAAACAAGAGGAAGAGAAATAAGATAGAACAGTGTGCCAGAGTGTACCCTCAAACAAGAGAACTCTAACCCAAGACACTGGAAGACTATGGTACAGAGGCTATGGCACTACCCAAGACTAGAGAGTTTCTATAATCACATATCACACAGTGGTGATTATATTTCGGTCCTTGTTTGTCTCGAGGGTCATTGCAGGTCCTAAGCCTCTTCTGCAACTGCTAAGATTTAAATGAGTCTAGACCTTACTTGCCTTATGTTCATCTTAATTAATGTTTCTATTACTGGCCTCTTAATCAACTTAAAGTTCCATATTTAACCATGGTTTACAATGTCTTAGCATTTCATTCTATTGAATTGTTCTATTTTGTCATCTGATGGGAGTTGACATT
>NC_090745.1:12322621-12347357 GCF_036898095.1 Palaemon carinicauda
AGGAGAAAATATTTTGCCGTAAAGGAGAAAGTGTGATGTTTTTCTATTTTCATATCACAATTTTCTCAATAATATAATAACAAATGAATACAAATTCTATTATCTAATAGATTTTTGCTACCCATTTTGATTAAATTTATCAAATTGTACGTTTTGTTAAAGATTTTCGAGGTGAAAGTTTTGTTCTTCAACAAAATGTTAGGCTGATTTTCCTTCCTTTTTACTCTCTCTGCGGATAGAAGGACTGTTTCAGGTGATGAACTTCAACCGTAAGCTTCATATCAATAACGCCCTTAACCCATACATTATCGAATTCCCTCTCTGGCGCTCAGACACTGAGGGCTGTAGAAGTAAAAAAAGAATTCGAGGACCGAAGAGGAACAGGTTTAGGAGCACTGAACTGTGGCTGTCAACCCACGTGGAATTTTTTTTTTTAGCTCCGGACGCGTGACGTCTTCCCGGCCGTCACTACTCTGTGGCAGTGGCTCTCATATCATCATATCCTTGTCCGTCGTCCTGAACCTATGTTGAACCCTTCTAAGATTTACATATCTTGTGGGCTGGCCTTGCGCAAGAACCCGTGTCATGGCAAAGGTACATGACAATCTTAAACAATAAAATCAATAAATCATACCTTAATTGAATAATACCCCCAAATCGATAAAAACAATAAATTAAGGGTCTGGAGTGGCCATTTCCATTACTCTTTAAAATGAAATGATCAGGAACTTGAAAAACAGCGACTAATAAATCTAAACGGATCATCATCATCATCTCCTACGCCTATTGACGCAAAGGGACTCGGTTAGATTTCGACAGTCGTCTCTATCTTGAGCTTTTAATTCAATACTTCTCCATTTATCATCTACTTCACGCTGCATAGTCCTCAGCCATGTAGGCTTGGGTCTTCCAACACTTTTAGTGCCCTATAGAGCCCAGTTAAACTTTTAGTGAACTAATCTCTCCTGGGGAGTGCAAAGAGTATGCCCAAACCATCTCCATCTACCCCTTACCATCATCTCACCCACAAATGGCACTCGAGTATTCTCTCTTATAGTTTCATTTCTAATCCTGCCTTGCCATTTAACTCCCAGTATTCTTTTGAGGGCATTGTTTTCAAATCTACAAAATCTGTTGGACATTGTTTCATTGCCATACCACGACTCATGTTCATACAGTAATAACGATCTCACCAAACTGATATGTAACCTGACTTTTATATATAATTTCAGGTGATTTGATTTCCAAATATTACTTAACCTAGCCATTATCTGATTTACTTTTTACAATCTTTCATTAAACTCCAATTCTAAAGATCCTGTATTAGAGATCGTAGTTCCTAAATATTTAAATTATTTTACCTCATTAATTCTTTCTCCTTCTAATGACATTTCATCTTCCATTGCACATTCCGTTTTCATCTGTCCCAACCTCATGCATTCTGGTAAACAAGCATTGAAATCCTGTAGTGTTCTGCTAATAAGGACGGCGTCATCAGCATTCTATAGGTCAGCGATTTTCCTATCAACAATTTAATCCACTTCTTCTCCACCATTCCCAACTGTTCTACGCTTTACAAAATCCATGAGGAGGATAAACAACATAGGTGACAACACCTTCCCTTGGAGCGCCCCGTATTGTACCGTAAAGAAACGAACGTGGCCTCTTCTCGCTTCTTTTTTTCCATGTTGCTCTCCAGATATAGTCTGTAATAGGCTGAAAAGAGGGAATTGCAAATTTGGCGAAAGATGCTACTACAAGCATCCAAAGATATGCCATAATTATGAAATATATGGTAAATGTGCGTATTTAGACGGATATGGAGACGAATGCAGAGATCTCCATCCAAAAATATGCAAAACCCTAAAAGAAGGAAAAGGATGCAGTTTCAACAAAAAATGTCGATATATGCATCCTGCAACTATGAATGAGAGTAAGAAAACTCAGCAAACTGAAAAGAAAAACAAAAATGAAACAAAAAAAGAAACAAAAAAGCAGACCGCGTATATACCGCACTATGCACCAAAAAAGGCCTTTCAACCTAAAGCTCCACAAATAGAGCCCAACTACCAAGAATGCATATATAATGCCAGGGGTTGGTGCAGATATGGAGATAATTGCAGGTTTACACACAAAAATAAGTATGAAGGCGAAAGAACAAATATTATGGAAAAGTTGGATTTTTTAATGGCAGAATTCCGAGAAATGAAGAAAAGAACATCATATCAGAACAGGAAGGAAGCATGGGAGAATCCATATTATTACCAATATTAAATAATGGAAATGAGACACAAACCATAATAGTGATGAATGCACAGGGTTTAGTCACGAGTAACTCTAAAAGGAAAATAGAGTTCCTAGAAGAACTAACCCAAATTGAAAAAATAGATATATTAAATATAAGTGAAACATGGTATTCCCAAGAGACTGGCAGTGATGACCAGATAAAGGGTTTCCAAACTTATAGATCAGACAGAAAAAATAGGAATCAAGGGGGAACCGCAATATATGGAAGAGACATAAATCAAGGAAAAGTGTGTGAAAAATACAGCAACACAGAATGTGAATTGATTGCGGTAGAATTTGAATTTGAAAAACTAGTGAATATTGTAGTTTACAGACCCCCAAATACTAAGGAGTTTGACATAATAATAGAAAAAATAGATGATATATGTAGAAACCATAAAGACTGGAATATACTCCTATCCGGAGATTTTAACTTTCCTTTCGTGGATTGGAAAGAACGGATAGAAGAAAGTGGTTGTATGTATACATATAAAAAAGAGAGTAATAGTAGCGCAGAAGATAAGAGGCAATTTGAAAAGCTTCAAGATATGCTATTAGAACATAATATGCAACAAATAAACCACATTCCAACAAGAAAGGAAAATGTCCTAGATCTAGTATTTGTGAATGAGGTGAATTATGTTAAAGAAATAATAGTGTATAACACGGGAATTTCAGACCACAATGTCATAGAATTGATAGTTCATTCCAAAGCAAGTGATCACAGGATTAATAAAAGCACAAAACTTTGGGAAGGATATGGAAAATATAACTTTTACAGTAAAAATATAAAATGGTCAGAAATAAATGAAGAACTGAATAAAGAATGGAAAAATGTATTTATAAGTGATAATATACAGGTAAATACGGATATACTGTACAAAATACTGGAGAAAATTGTTGAAAAATATGTACCGAAAAAAAACAATAAACAAAAGACGTGCATACCAAGAGACAGAAGGATCTTATTTCAGAAAATTAAAAAGTGGAAGAAAAATCTTGCAAAAGAAAAAAATGTGTGGAAAATGAGGGAAATAAAATGTAAGATAGAAAATGCAGAACAAAAGATTATGCAGTCGAAAGAAAATGAAAAAAGGGACTTAGAAGAAAGGACACTTCAAAATATAAAAAGAAACCCCAAAGTACTTTACTCCTATGCAAAAAAGATGAATAAAAGGAGAATAGAAATAGGCCCTCTAAGAATTGAAGGACGGCTAACGAATGAAAAAAAGGAAATATGCAACATATTAGCAGAAAAATATAAGAGTGAGTTCACGCCAAGAATTGCGAATGAGAATAATGAAACAGAAATGAGAGAAGAAAATGTTGAATATCTAACGGATATAGATATTAATGAAGCAGATATTGTCACGGCTATAAACGAAATTAAAAATGGATCGGCAGCCGGACCAGATGGAGTTCCAGCGATTTTGTTAAAAAAAACTGCAAACACTATCGCGAAGCCACTTGCAATACTGCTAAGACAGAGTATAGATATGAGCGAGATATATGTTAAACATAAATTAGCTTATATAACCCCTATCTTCAAAAGTGGATCAAGACTAGAGGCAAGCAATTATAGACCTGTTAGTCTAACATCACATATTATGAAAGTGTATGAGAGGGTAATAAAAAAGAAAATAATGAACCATTTGGTCAAAAATAATTTGTTTAATATGGGTCAACACGGTTTCGTACCTGGAAAAAGTACACAGACCCAACTGATAGCTCACTATGAAAACATATACAATAATATGATAAATGAAAAAGACACAGATGTGATCTATCTAGATTTTGCAAAAGCCTTTGACAAGGTAGACCATAACATATTGGAGAAAAAAATGAGAAAGCATAATATTGTGGGAAAGATAGGAAAATGGGTAAAAGAATTCCTGCAAAACAGAAAACAGATAGTGGTTGCAAATGACGAGAAATCAGATGAAGCCCAGGTAATATCTGGTGTGCCCCAAGGTACGGTATTAGCTGCACTGCTATTTGTTATTATGATCTCAGACATAGACTGTGATGTTGAAAACTCCGTAGTGAGAAGTTTCGCTGATGACACAAGAATAAGTAGAGAAATTACTTGTGATGAAGATAGGAACTCACTACAAAGAGATCTAAACAAAATATATGAATGGGCGGAGATAAATAGGATGGTATTTAACTCCGATAAATTCGAATCAATAAATTATGGAAACAGAGAAGGAATGGTGTATGCATACAAGGGACCTAATAATGAGACAATCACAAACAAGGAAGCAATTAAAGACCTTGGTGTAATTTTAAATAGGAATATGTTATGCAACGACCAAATAGCAACACTGTTGGCTAAATGTAAAGCAAAAATGGGAATGTTATTCAGACACTTTAAAACAAGAAAAGCTGAACACATGATTATGCTTTACAAAACTTATGTGCGTAGTACACTCGAGTACTGCAATGTGATATGGTACCCACACTACCAAAAGGATATTGCGCAAATAGAGAGTGTACAAAGGCCCTATACTGCTAGAATAGAAGAAGTTAAGGACCTTGATTACTGGGAAAGACTGCAATTTTTAAAACTATACAGTCTAGAAAGGAGAAGAGAACGCTACATGATAATACAAGCATGGAAGCAGATAGAAGGAATTGCTGAAAACATCATGGAGCTTAAAGTATCAGAAAGAGCAAGCCGAGGTAGATTAATAGTACCAAAAAGCATTCCAGGTAAACTGAGAAAGGCGCACAGGACATTAATCCACTACGCACCAGCATCGATAATGCAGCGACTATTTAATGTGCTGCCAGCTCATCTAAGAAACATATCAGGAGTGAGCGTAGATGCGTTTAAAAATCAGCTCGATAAATACCTAAGATGCATCCCAGACCATCCAAGACTGGAAGATGCAAAATACACCGGAAGATGTATTAGCAACTCTCTGGTGGATATACGAGGTGCCTCACACTGAGGGACCTGGGGGAACCCAAACAAAAAATAAGGCAATAAGGTAAGGTAAGTATATAACTTTTACTTCATCGTAGGGCTGCTTGGGATTCTCCCGAGTTGAATGGCCGCACAGGCCCCAGCGCTAGACTATATAGCCTAAATTCATAAATCCAAATCCAAACCCAAGTTTGTTATCATTCGTGATGACTAATTCGAAATTATTTGAATCACAATTAAGAAAACTTACAAAGATATTAATTAGTAAAAATGCTTTAGAGATGCAAATAAAGTCAAGCCATTTTCTAATAAGAAGCAGGAATTAAGACACAAAAGCGAATAGATGTATTTGAAAAAGTAAATTGAATATCTAATGATCTCAATAGTAGAGAGCAACGGTGCCATTCGAAAGTCCATGGCATAATCTACGTTAGAGATACTATTTTTCGTTCAACATTTCTTAATCTCTGACAAATAAGTGTTGACCATCTTGGATTTAAACAATCATGAGATGTTTTTCTTAATAGTCTTTATCGATCCATGTACTGTAATTTTGGTATTTATAAATTATACTTTTATCCATTGTTTTTAAGCAATCCTCTTATTATGAAACGTTTGTCACCACTATGTCTCACTACTTCTCCCTCTCTCTCTCTCTCGTTTGATAAATTGGATAACATTACATATCCATTTCAACCGTAAAATAGGACACAATTAGATAAAGTCAAAAGAGAATTTAACGGCAGCAAGATGATGATCTCATTTTAGCATATATCAATCAAATATGTTTTCCTTGTGAATGAATTGGTTGTGGGATTTAAATCGTATGACATAAGTGTCACCTTTCATATTTTTTTTTTCTTTGAGAAAACCAGTAGTACAGAATAAATAACACTAATGTTTATATTAGGTTCCCTCTTGCCCTGTTTTGTAAAATTTACAATCATAGGATTACAGATTACATATTGTGTTTGATATAGAAAATATTTCTCATTTCCCCTAAAGAAATTTTAGTCTACTGATTCTGTTAAACCTTATGACGTGAAATTACCTTTTGAATTAAGTATTTATGTTTGAGGGAAAATTTTTTCATACCCATAATATAAGATCTCGATGCTTATAGTTTACTAGAACATTTCGGCCATCGTTTACCTATTCTATTAATTAATTAATTATAAAGATATTAAATATCATTATTGAACCTGCAGCTTTCTAATGAATCTGAAACTCAACATTACAACTAATTCCCTTTGCCGTAAAGTAGAAAGTAATCTTGTGAAAAGGATATTGGATTGTGTTAATTGATATATGCGTCATCTGTCCACAGCACCACTGCACTGAAGATGGTCCATCTCAGTCACCAGTAGGACGGCCCAATTACACAGTCGCCATTAGGACGGTCCATTTACACAGTCTCCAGCAGGACCAAGTCAAACAGACTTAGGAGGATTTGAGGAATAATGCTGTGACTAATTGAGCTCGCGGAATTGCAACTGGCGTACAGAAATCGTAAGTGTTTATTCATATCTTTTTTCATAATGTGTAAATAATTATTTTTGAAGTTCGTGTACTTACGTGGGAGGAAAAAGGGGATGAACATGTTTTCTGTTAAGTGCTTAGAAAGATACTAAAGAGATATAGAATATAGAGGGATATATAATAAAGGTACTCAATAAGTTCTTTAATATTTGACTCACGTTGTTGCTTCCGTCATTAATATTTTGATGTATGCAAAGGGATTATTTTTTCCTGAGGAGAATTAGAATGTGCAGAACTAAAATATCACCTGCAAATACAGTGTCGACCTCATCCCATATGCATTTTTAGCACAATTGATTAGTATTTTTCTTTAAAAAAAAAAATTCTTTTCAAGTAGCTTCCTTCTGCTGCTTGTCGTACATACATTTGTATTTGTGTATGCAAGCATAAGTGAATGCGTACTCGCTTGGGTGTGCATTATTTGTGCACATTCAGGAAACAACCGAGAGTTTTTGTTCTCTAACACACAGCATCATTTGAGAATAAGTTCTCAATAATATTCATTGTTGTTTTTATCGTATTAGATTTACTTTCCTGTATTACCTTGAGATTTCAATTGACTGCCTGTAAGATTTAGCTTTTCAACCTTTTTAGTTGACATACTATATCTTCCTATTGGGTTTGATATACATTAATTTTTTTTTCAGTAACAATCTTCCAACTATTAATGCAGTTCGGGAATAATCACTAAAACGGAGTACAAAAACTTAAACATTAAAAGAATCCATGTACAAAAATAACAAAACAATAAATTCAAGTAGGTTCCTTAAGTTAAAGAATTTACTTTAATTCAAGTTTTAGACCATCACATACAGACGAGGGTTCAAAATCTTGATCGCAAGATAAATAAGATATAGGGAAGCATTTAAATTTAGTGGGAAGGAAGAAGGAAGGATGGATAATGTGAAGGAGTGGAGGATTTGACTGGGGAAGGCATGCTGGGGGTGATTTGGCGTAAGTAGTAGGCGGAAGAGTAAGTCTGGGATGCGATGGGTATGAATTTATGGATGATGATTACTAGGTCTACTTTGTTTCACCTCATAATGGGCCAATCCCTGGTCAGGTTAAGAAGTCTTTGTGTCTTTCCTTCGTTAACACCCTACTGTATTCCACTATAGCAGGGTTATCAGAGCCTTTTCGTTTTAAGTTTTATTTGGCACCATTGTATTCTACAGTAGATAGTTTCTTGTCTGACTGTTATAAAGTTATCTTATTGTATTATAGTTAAGCGACTTCTTGAAGGTTCAGCATAGCTTTTTGTTCTGAGGGATTGCATCTTCAACTGGGAGGTTTACTGCCTGGCGAGATTTTGCTGAAAAGTACTTTAGGGCCAGTTTCTTAAAAGTTCTGTGCAGATTCTGTTGAGCCTTGGCCTTTTGGAGAATGTTTCTGCCTCTTTTTTTCAGTTGTTAATATGCTTGATTATTTCTGGCCATGAAAGCCTAGTGCTCTGTATTTTGATTTAGTATTAAAAATGATTATCGGGTTACTGACTACCACATTTGAAGTATCATCGCTGAGGTAAACAAGAGTTGAAATTTCTCTTGACTCGGTGTAATCTTCCCTTTTCTTTCTTAGTCATATACTTATGCAATTCGTCTCGTCATTTTCAGAGCCATGAGTCGCTTTCTAGTTTTTTTTTCTTTCTTTTTTTTTTTTGCTGGAGGTACATGAATACTTGTGTGTGAAAGTCAGCAAAAGTTATTTGGTGGCATCCTGCTCCTTTTGCAGCCATGTCTCCCTTATAAAACTGAAGAGAATTGAGGCTAGCACACTACCCTGTGGCTGTGAAACATCACTCTTTAAGTTAATTTCAAGGTATATTATGTTTCCCGTCGTATTCTGTATTTTTCTTACATCCATGCAGCTGCAGAAAGTTCTTAGCTATAGATCTTATGATTCAACTTCCATCACCTTGATTTTGAGACTACGTCACCAAACCTTACCAAATGCCTTTGCCATATCTCAGGACACTGCGTTGCTCCAGGACCCTCTTGCTTGGGAGATTGCAATATTCTCATACAGCAGAGGAGTTGCAATTTAAAAGTTTCTTCCTTTTGAGAAGTCAGTGATTTTTCTTCACCAGATAGGTATGAAGCAACGATATGACTAATCTGTCTTTGAGAATTATTATTTACTATAGAAACTCAAGATGTTTTATACATCTATAGTTCTTTAATGCTCTGGGACCTGGTTTTTTGCTGTCGGGTTGGGGCTGTTGTTCAATTTTTCTTGGACTTTTTTGGGGGGTTGCTTGTATAGATTTGAATTTTTGTGTAGCCACGGCAAAGGAAATATGACCAAATGTAGAGAACCTCAGGAACTTTTCAATCATTATGACAGCTTTGCAATTCGCTGACGATAGATAATTAGTTGTAAATGGATGTTGGGCATAGTCAAGGCCAATATATAGAGGTCGGTCGGACAGAACTGTCATCTTCCCGCCACTGGCTGACTGTGACGTCACTCCGGCTCCAACTGGTGATTCTCTGTTAGGCCGTGGCTTTGTATATTAAGGCATTATTGTTATTTCCTTTGAATTATTCTTTCTCTTGACTACTTAATTTGATACTTCCGTTATCAGAAAATTCTGAAAATGCCTAAACAATTTTATTGATAGAATAATATTACTGTAGACAGTACAGCAGTGTGAATTCATCAGTGAGAATTGGATGAAACTCGGTTGTAGTTGTAACTTTTATTAATGAAAATAATATGTACACACTTAAATATAATCATAAATAAAAACTATTTACACATATCTAAATATTTAACTTTAAATATAAAAATTCATTGCTTGAACATCCTGAAATGTAAAAACTATTTAAACATATCTAAATATTTAACTTTAATTTCTTTCTGGCATCTCCCCGATCATTTTCAATTTTTGTCTTTCTTTTCTTAATTTTGATAGCATTATTTAAGTACCTTAGTCTAAAATATATAGATATCTTTGCAAAAATATCAATAATGTCGTCTGGGACCTTTACTCCTGATCGTTGCAATTCAGCAAAAAGAGATTTTTTGCACGATTTCCCTTTTAAAAGTGATGAACCGTGGATTGTGTTGAAAACTTCTCGTAGCACAATTAATTGAGAATAAAATTCATCTGATGGCATGTACAATTCACCTCTGTTTACTATCCCAATCCACGATTCATTTGAATTTTTACACTCTTTCATCTGTCTTCCTAATTGTGGATATTTTGTAGAAAACTTTTTTACAATATAACCACCTATATATTTAAGAGCTTCATCTTCAATTACAGTGGCAGCCGTTTTTTCGTTTTCTTTATCTAAAATTTGATTGTTTATATCTTTTGAGGGGCATTCAAAATCTAAATCTTTAAACAATGAGCTGGTCAAGTACAGTTCTAATGCTAATTCTCTATCATCACTGTATTTGGAATTGCATGCAGATTCATTTATCAACATATCATAATTGTTGCCCTTTGCAATGATGTTCGTTTTTTCACTAATTATTTTTACATCTTTCCCCAGAATCAATGACCTCAGTCTAAACTTAAATTCAACAGCATTGGGGTGATCGTATGTGTCCTTCATTTGCCTTATTGCAACCAAACAGATGTTCTACACAATCTTGATTCAGCTTTTGAGTCATTATATAATCTACATTAAAAACATCTTTAACCATATTAGAAAGACCAATAACAGATTTACTTGAAAGAATTATGCCCTTCTGAAATTTGTATAGACACCTTATTTTTTGAGATTTTACTATTAAAGAAGTCATTACCATTATAACCTTTTCCAAAGTATTTATTGGAAAATCTTTATTGATCCCAAAGCCATTTCTCGCTGGTATATCGCCATACATGTTGCTTGAATTCATTATATCAAACCAGTCGTTGATCAGTGAGAGAAAATCAGAGGTAGCTTGCCAGTTATTGGAGTTCAACAGACCTCTACTTCCCAAATACCTTAAAGCACTAGCACAAGATGAGGATAATAACGGCACAGCATAATTGACACGCTGCCTGTGCTGTCCATTAATAGATAAATGAAGTTCATTAATTTTATAAGCCAGTCCATATTCTGTATTAGATTTTGACAACATTTCACGGATACTTGTGTCATTAATTAAATCACTGCCTACATAAAAGCCTGAATCAATGAAGTTATTTCTGACTAATTTGATCAAGTGGGGAACGTCGGCAAAAACATATATCTCCCTGTCAGCACATGGGTTCTTGAATGAAATCCTATTGACAAGAAGATCAATGCCAAATTCTTTCCACATGCGAAGATTAGCTGATCCCATGTCAGAAACAATGGCAACAATGGGATAACCAACAGCCTCAACATACACTATGATTTGTAATAGTAACGGCTTGAGATTTGTCTCATCAAAGTTAAAATAAATTGGTTGTTTCCACTTCCCTACAAGACCTTATAGCATAAAAACCAAGACACTGTTGTGCGGCTTATACAATACATCCATACCCTTATCATAGCACCATTCATTACTAATACACATTTCATCCAAACGTAAAATACTTGATACCATTGCCTTTTGTTTTTCTCTTGGTATTCAGACATCCATAAACAGAACAGTTATTTGGCATTGTCGGTTAAGTGACTGCTTCCGTTGTAAATAGAGACAATATAGCTTTGGTTGTAACAAGGTAACTGACCGCTACGAAAGGTTTTGTATGACTGGGCAGGGTCAATTGTGGCGAGCTTGACGAGTCCTGAAGGGTGAGTCATGGATAATCCCCTGTCCGACCGACCTCTATATATTGGCCTTGGGCATAGTTATTGCCTTATAAATTCGTAGCAACAGTAATTAAAACAACTTTCTTATTCATTCTAGTGATTACTCATATCGAAGAAGGAACGATAACGGAGTTACTATTGCTACATCCTTTGACTCTGATGCAGCAGAGTTATTTTTCCAGGGGGGGGGGGGGAGGCCCAATGGAAAAATAACTCTGCTGCCACAATATTAGAGTGTGATTGATAAGGTACCTAGGAGGGGCGTTGTCATGGACATGGGCTGGCTTGCGTGAGACATATTTATAACCATGTGTTTTAGCGTTGGGACAAAGAGTTCAGAGATACTTTGGTTGGGGAGAGGTCATTTATATAGGTAAATTGCCAGCGGATCTGTTGAAGGAGAACAATGCTGCTGTGAGTCGAAATAATCCAATTTCCAGGTGTGTCATGATCCCTCCATCAAAAAGTGTATCGATACCAAACTTAAATGACCTAATTATAAAAGCTAAAAGTTAGGTACACTGGAATTCTTAGTTCGTGTAACCCTAAAGCTCCACAGAGTTCAATCCCATACAATAGCTATACATTTTATTATTAATTGAGTTTTCACACTTAAAAAGAAGTGGTTTTACGAGACGAATTAATCTTTCCTTAATGGTAATGAGGAATTGTGAATCTACGGAAAAGGAGTAAATATCAGTTAATATATATACTGTATATATATATATATATATATATATATATATATATATATATATATATATATATATATATATATATACATGTAACAACTGCAAATGCAGGTGTTTCTAGTTTACTGTAGGACAAAGGCCTCAGACATGTCCTTATTCATGTCTGGGATTTGACCAGTTTTCATCACCATGTTGGCAGTAAGGATTGGTGATGGTTGGAGACTTTAGTCAGATCGCTCACAGCAAACCAACCTAGTATGGGTGGCTCTGTCTAGTATAGCTTTGCTAATAATGGCGATACAAAGACCCTTTCACCACATTAAGGTATCTCCACTCAGGAATGGTATATATATATATATATATATATATATATATATATATATATATATATATATATATATATATATATATATTATAATATATATACATATATATATATGTATATATATAATATATATTATATATATACATATATATATATATATATATATATATATATATATATATATATATATATATATATATATATCCATTTGTATTGGAAATTGATAGGTTTTGGAGTGAGGTCATATTTTCCTTAAGCCCAAAAAGTATAAAATTCGGGTAAGAACAGCAAACAAATCCGTCCCAAACCCTCATGAAACTACATCTGTAAAACCACATTTCCCAAGAGAAGACTTGAAATCAACTCGGAAAGCCTCAGGTACGAGCGTAGATTTACGAATAGGTCGGTGTTCCAGGAAATATTTACACCGGCAGAAAACTATTGCTTTCTGTTTGCCGTCGTGCTTAAGTTTTAAGAAATTAAGATTAAAAATCGCAATAAGCTGAACTATTTTAAACAGAGTATTCGATATTTATTGCTCATGATAGATCACGTGATACAGACTGATGTCATAAGATGGTCACTTTGGTGGTAGGTTCCAAATCTGGGCAATATGAATAGCAACGGCTTTGCTTGTTGTAGAAATTTGTGGAGAAATTAAGTAAGAAAATTTATGTTAAACACAAAAATGTTGCATTTCCGGGAATCACTACATAGAAGAATATTGAATAGCATAGACAAGGCTGTGTAAGTAAAAATATATTAAAAGTCGTACCTATGAACGGTGAACGGTGAATGGATATATATATATATGAATATATATATATATATATATATATATATATATATATATATATATATATATATATATATATATATATATATATATATATATATATATATATATATACAGTGAATACGAATAAAAGAGAACATCTGGATGAAGTCACTAGCTGAACTATTCTTACCTGAGACAACTTATATTTTAAATCAAAAGTCTTTCAAATTAACGTCTAGTTTATGGTGTCAATGTCTTATTCCCATTTGGTTATAATTACATTTGAATTGTTAGCATTTTCCCATCTTCATTTTTTCATCAATAACTATATTTTTAAAGGGTATCTTCTCATTTTTCTTCTTCTCCACCGTCATCCGTACATTAAGGGATCAGTTGCCTGATGCGCCCTCTCCAATGCCTTCGATCGAAGGCATCTACTTCCGCCAAACCCCTTCTCTCCATATCATACTTCGCCTTATCTCACCATCTAACCTACATTAATCAGTGTCTATCTCTCTAATAAGATTTATTCTTTATGTTGTCACGAATGGTTTCCACTCTCCTGATAGTTTGTTGCCGAGGCCTTTGGTTTTTCGCTGCCTTATGCGTCGAAAGTTGTTTCCGACATACATTTCTTGCCTTCTTTATATCACTTAGATAAGTCTATTACCTGTTTAACATACATCTAAGGTGATAGAATATGCTTTTTCCAACTATTTTCATCACAAGAATCAATGCAGGATGGATATCAAAACATGAGAAACACGAGTGGGGTAAATTCCTTCGTTATTTTGACATCCTTGGGATTTTGAAGATATCGATGTTTTATATATATATATATATATATATATATATATATATATATATATATATATATATATATATACAGTATATGTATATATGTAAATATATATACAGTATATGTACAGTATATATATGTATATTTATTTATATGTATGTATATAATCATCATTATCATCATCATCATCATCAGCCATAACTTGTCCACTTCAGGACTAGTGTGTATATGAATATACATAACTATTGAATAAAATACACATGTGTATATAAGATTAATAGAAAGAAAAATCTACAGGCTGTACGATATATATATATACTGTATATACATGCATAGATTTGTATTATATATATATATATATATATATATATATATATATATATATATATATATATATATATATATATATATATCGTCGTCGTCGTCGTCGTCGGCGCCCACTCGTGTCCGAGTATTGGGTTCTGTCGTTAGCCATCAGCCTCCTATCTGTGGGGTGGGTGCTTATGCCTGATGTGGCTGTTAAGTCCTAGTCTGTGGTGGAAGAGTCGCGGACAGTGTTCACAAGGGAGGGTAGGGGCTGGGCGGGGCTGTTCTGATCGCTCTCTCCTTCTTCTCCTCCTAGCCTCCTCATTTTGTCTCCTCCTCTCCTCGAAGTCCACGGTGCCATGGTGTACTGTACTCCTCCAGGTTTTCCTGTCCCTGGCTGTTTCTTCCCATGAGGAAGGATCGATGTCAGTTAGAGCCAGGGTGCGCTTTAGTTGATCTTTATAGCGCATTTTCGGGGCTCCTCGTGGTCTGGTGCCCTGGGTCAGTTCTCCGTAGAATATTTTCTTTGGGAGCCTAGATGGATCCATCCTATGCACGTGTCCTATCCAGCGGAGGCGGTGGTGGATGATGGTGGCCTCCACGCTGGTCAGCGAGGCACGTTCTAAGACTTCAATGTTGGTGGTGTGGCTCTCCCAGGGGATTTTCAAGATCTGTCTCAGTTTCATTTGTTGGAAGCGTTCTAGGATTTTAATATCGTTTTTATATAGCGTCCATGTTTCACATGCATACAGGAGCGTGGAGAGGACTACTGCCCTGAACACCATTATTTTGGTGGTCATTGTCAGTGCGTGGTTGTTAAATACGCGGCAGTTGAGTCGGCCAAAGGCGGAGTGGGCTGCCCTGATCCTGTTCTCCACGTCCTTTTTGCTTGTGGGAGCTGATGTTAGGATGCTCCCTAGGTAGGAGAACTGGTCCACCTGTTCTAATGGTTGGTCATTCACTGTGGTATTGAAGTTGGGGAGCATCAGTCCTGGTGGATGTTGGACGAGGGTCTTGGTTTTGTCTGAGTTGACTTGCATCCCAAAACGTTCGTAGGCAGAGTTGTATGCATCAGCTAACGACTGCAGGTCCTCTGCCGTCTGACCTGGGGTGGCATTGTCGTCAGCATACTGCAGTTCTCGCACAGCACACAAGGTGGTCTTGGTTCTGGCGCGGAGTCTAGCGAGGTTGAAAGCGCCTCCATCCATGCGGAAACGTAGGTCGACTGAGGGTGTGTCTGGGGGAATCTCGTTGAGCATTGCTGCGGTGTATAGCGAGAAACACGTCGGGGCCAGAACACAGCCCTGCTTCAGGCCGCCGTTGATGGGGAATGGGTCTGAAAGAGAGTTCTGGTGGCAGACTCTCCCAACCATTCCGTCATGGAGGGCACGCACCAGCTTGACAAAATCGGGTGGGCAGCCATATCTTTTGAGGACAGCCCACATGGCAGGTCGAGGTACTTTGTCGAAGGCCTTTTTCAAATCCCAGAAGATGAACATTATGGGCTGTTGTTGTTCGAGGCTCTTCTCTTGTAGTTGTCGCGCACAGAAGATCATGTCTATGGTCCCGCGGGAAGGTCGAAAGCCGCACTGGGACTCTCGCAGGACGTCTTCTGCGAGAATAAGGTGGCGGTCAAGGAGAATCCGAGCGAAAATCTTACTCGCAATGCTTAGTAGTGATATTCCCCGGTAGTTGTTACAGTTCTCCCTGTCTCCCTTCTTGAAGATGGTAATGATGTTTGCATCGTGGAAGTCACTGGGGGGGGGGGTCTTGGTCTCCCATATTTTCAGTATAAGGAGCATATATATATATATATATATATATATATATATATATATATATATATATATATATATATATATATATATATACATATGTATGTATAATACAAATATATACATATATCTCCAGTATGTATATGCAATATGTATATATTATTTCATAACATTTATTTTAGCTTTCCAAGGGACCCTCCATCTCCACTCCTCTTCAGAAAGCAAACATATTCTGAAGAGGAAAGGAGACAGTACCATCGAAAGATAGAAATAAATGTCTTTTTTCGAGCATGTAGATCTTTCCAATAATCTTAAATACACAAGTGTATTGTATTCTATAGATAAGTATATTTATATACACACTAGTCCTGCACTGGGCTAGTTACGGCTGATGATGATGATGATGATGGTGATATATATATATATATATATATATATATATATATATATATATATATATATATATATATATATATATATGTGTGTGTGTGTGTGTGTGTGTGCGTGTATGCATATATATATATATATATATATATATATATATATATATATATATATATATATATACATATGCTCAGCGCCCAGGCCCCTCTCCACCTAAGCTAGGACCAGGGAGGACAGGCAATGGCTACTGATGACTCAGCAGGTAGAGCTATAAGCTCCCCCAAACCCCTCATCCTTAGCTCACAAAGAGGGTGAGGTTGCAGACTCTATAAGAAATTATTGAGCATGAGCATGTTTCGAACTCCAATACAGTTGTTTGCCAGGCAGGGACGTTTCCATTAGGCCGCCACAAGAACAGTTCAAGCACAATCAAGTTATGTTACTATAGAGATCATAGATGTCAAAGAGAACAAAGATATTAGAGCCTAAGGGAAACTTAGCTTTTAGCTGTCTTCCGAAGGACGGTCGTAGCTAAACTTCCAGAGAGATGTGTCCTTCTCTCACCCAAACCAACCTTTACATACCCAACCTTGGGTGTACATCAACAGATAACTGCCACATGGTACATCACCAAACCTCGGACCCAAATTGCTCTTAAAGATTTTTGTAATTAAAAAAACTTCATTACATAGTTTCCTAGGATGTTACCAAAATTATTCCTATTCATTTAAAAAAGCTCTTTCATAAAGAAACCCGTTATTACTAATATAACCTAATTTTTTAATCGTGGCTCTTTTTATATGAAGTCACTTCTGGTCTGGCTACACGTGTTCGATTCTATGCCTTCTGGACTCTTCGAGATTTTCTACATCGCATTACGGTATACTTTTCTCACCGTGTAATAATTACACCGCATTAGATATTTATGCGTCGTAGTATAATTAAAAATCCTCCTTCATATCATCATCATCATCATCATCTCCTCCCACGCCTATTGACGCAAAGAGCCTCAGAGGATTCATAGGATCGATTCATCAAAGGATAGCCGTACTTCCTTGTGATGCGCAGTACCCATCTAAGGCAAGTGACTCCTGCAGGTCCATACTAATTCCAGTAAGATCAACCGCCAGGCATCAGGAATAGAAGCAGAGGAGGCAGTCTGTCTAACGCCTTAAAGGCCGATTCACACGACCCGTTTTCTTTCCGACAGGCTGGGTGGTGGCTAACCGCCGTCGAAATGTTGTACATTCACACGAGGCGTTCCGTATCCGTTTACCAGCGCGCGGTTTTCATTGTTTACTTAGACTCTGTCACGTGAGGACCGAGTAAATTACGATAATTTTGACACTTTAAGATGTTGGTTGATAACTGTGTTGATAAAATAAGTTATGCAACTTCATAATGCTTTATGCACTATGCCAAGAATATTAAAATTGCGATAAATTACCTGTTTTATTTAATGCCTCTCCAGTCATTTTTCATATCTTTTATTTAAGTAAATTATTTCTATACATCTTGTTTGCCATGTCAAACATCTCCTCATACCCTTGAAAAAGTTCAATTAACCTCTAATACATGGTGTCAACAACAAACTAACTAATTTCTATGACTCTATACTATGAGGAAAAGTCGGGGTTATAGGCCACGAAACGAACGGGTACAATACAGGTCCTCGTTCACACAAAACATCATCCACCCGCTGGTTGGGACGGGTGGCTAACGTCCGTCAAACCGGTCGGGGTTTCTTGGGAAGAAAGCCGAGCCGCCTCGGAAGGGCGACGTCCGAGGGCCGCCGTCTGCCTGACGGGTCGTGTGAACAGTTGCATTTGAATACACGTAAGAAACCTAGACGCCGCTTAACCGACGGCGAGCCTGTCGGAAAGAAAACGGGTCGTGTGAATCGGCCTTAAATTAAGGCCGATTCACACGACCCGTTTTCTTTCCGACAGGCTGGGTGGTGGCTAACCTCCGTCAAAATGTTGTACATTCACACGAGGCGTTCCGTATCCGTTTACCAGCGCGCGGTTTTCATTGCATAATTCGAATCTGTCACGTGAACACCGAGTAAATTACGATAATTTTGACACTATAAGATGTTGGTTGATAACTGTGTTAATAAAATAAGTTATGCAACTTCATTATACTTTATGCACAGCCAAGAATATTAGAATTATGATAAATTCACCTGTTTTATTTAATGCCTCTCCAGTCATTTTCCATATCTTTTATTTATGTAAATTATTTCTATACATCTTGTTTGCCATGTCAAATATCTCCTCATACCCTTGAAAAGGTTCAATTAACCTCTCATACATGGTGTCAACAAAAAAATAACTAATTTCTATGACTCTATACTATGAGGAAAAGTCGGGGATGTAGGCCACAAAACGAACGGGTACGATACAGGTCCTCATTCACACAAAACATCATCCACCCGTTGGTTGCGACGGATGGCTAACGTCCGTCAAACCGGGTGAGGTTTCTTGGAAAGAAAGCCGGGCCGACTCGGACGGCTGACGTCCGAGGGCCGCCGTCTGCCTAAACGGGTCGTGTGAACAGTTGCATTTGAATACACGAAGAAAGCTAGACGCCTAACCGGTCGTGTGAATCGGCCTTTAAACTCAATCCGTCACCTTGCTGCATATACGTACTTGACATGTTTACATAACACCCTGAACAGTTACGTAACAATAACTGATAATGACAGTAATAATGAACATAGATACTACAATTACTACTCGTATCACTGTAATTATTTCAAGCTCTTTAGGCATTTATTTCAAATCCTCATCTCGAGAGATTATTTCTAACATTACCTAGAATTCCATATCAGGTTTAATTTTGACATTCAGATTTTGAAATAATTACTTTCCTCTTTTTGTAAACATTTTGTCACAAAAAAGTAATCTGCAGTTAGATTGTAGAATAAATTTATTTCTAACCAAAAGCAAAGAGAGAGAGAGAGAGAGAGAGAGAGAGAGAGAGAGAGAGAGAGAGAGAGAGAGAGAGAGAGAGAGAGAGAGTTCACCATTTCAGTAACTGGAATTTATAAGTCTCAAGATTACCAGAAGCCTACTTGAAATGATGAAGTCTTAATGAAATTGCAATGTAGATATGAATATATCAATTTATTTTGTTTAATAATAAAACGCACAGATAGGATTTAATACCATCCCTCTTCCCCCCCCCCCCCCCCACATCGTAACATAACGCATTTACCTTGCAAAAAAAAAATCCAAATATAGTAAATGTGGAAGTAATCTAAGACCTGTTTTGCATTGCATTCTTCACAAAATTAAACAAGAAAATACACCGGTGTCAAGCACTTACTTCTTTGCAGATGAACGTCGTCCCAAATGTCTCTTTATAGAATAGGTAATAAGACGAATTTGTGTCTTATGCAAATATCCAAGTGGGCTTATCTCGTTCAGTTGAGGGATGAGTTTGCACAGAGATCCCAACTCTCGCTGATTATCTCTGTTCATTTCATTTCAGACAGCAGTCTTATAAGCTGTAAATTATTCATGTAATCTTCTACGCCTGTTGACGCAAAGGGCCTCGGTTACATTTCGCCAGTCGTTTCTCTCTTGATCTTTTAATTCAATACTTCCCCTGTCATCATCTCCTACTACGCACTTCATAGTCCTCAATCATGTAGGCTTGCGTCTTCCAACTCTTCTAGTGCCTTGTGGAGCCCACCTGAATGTTTGGTGAACTAATCTCTCTTGGGGAGTGCCCAAACCATCTCCATCTACCCCTCATCATGATCTCATCCACATATTACACTTGAGTTATCTCTCTTATAGTCTCATTTCTAATCCTATCCTACCATTTAACTCCCAATATTCTTCTGAGGGCTTTGTTCTCAAATCTACTAAATCTATTGGAGATTGTTTCATTGACATAATATGACTGATATATAGTCTGATTTTTATATGTAATTTCAGGTGATTAGATTTCCAAATTTTACTTAACTTAGCCATTGTCTGATTTGCTTTTTTCAATCTTTCACTAAACTCTAATTCTAAAGACCCTGTTTTGATCATAGTTCTTAAATACTTGAATGATTCTACTTCATTTTCTCCTTCCAATGGTATTTCATCTGCCATTGCATTCTCCGTTCTCATCACCTCTGTCTTTCTTCTATTTATCTTCAGCCCAACCTCTTGTGATATCTTATGCATTGTGGTAAGCAAGCATTGCAGATCTTGCGGTGTTCTGCTAATAAGGGCAGCATCTTCAGCATACTCTAGGTCTGCTAAATTCCTATCACCAATCCAGTCTAATTCTTCTCCACCATCTCCAACTGTTCTATGCATTGCAAAATCTATGAGGAGAAATGGAAATTCATTTGATAAGACTCCACTAACATTAACTTTGCACTTGCTATGCTCATGAAGAGACTTAATCAAATTCATATATTAAAGAGGAATTCCATAATAATGCAGGACTCTCCACAACATTGGCCGGTGTACTCATGCCAGCAATAGTGGATTTGTATATTTTATGCATTGCTGTACATGTCTCAAAATGAAAATTTGGTCAGTGCAACTAATACCTTTTCGAAATCCTGCTTGTTCATCTCTCAGCTTTTCATCAATCTTTCACAGTCTCTTTAGAATATGAAAATTCACGTCTAAATGTGCAAAATTTATTTTACATGTATATATATAAATATGTATATCTTTTCGGTCATGTACAACGGCCTTGTCAGACGTATAACTACTTGATCTCTCCCCCGTCCCTCGGGGAGGGGAAGGGGGAGTAGTCATACCCTGGAGAGAGCGGATACCCCGAGAGGAAAAGTGGGGAGAGCTGGATGTGGTTAAATCTGTGTGTGCACATCTACTAAATATTTAACCGTCATTTTGACGGGTCGCGTACACTAGTAGAGTGCTATATGAAATGCAACTTTGGTAATTTGCGAGGAATGAAATCGCCTTTTAAGCTTCCGTAGTTCAATCCAGGCTCTCTCTCTCTCTCTCTATCTCTCTCTCTCTCTCTCTCTCTCTCTCTCTCTCTCTCCTGGCCCCTTTATAAGCTTGTAAATAGAAGCACATCTATTGTACCAAATTAGTCATATACCTACACTAAGAGATCATCAGCAGCTCGCCGAAACCCCTTACAAACAACGCAGTTCACTCTTATCTTCATCCACACTTGGGCTTGCTGGATATCGAGAGAGAGAGAGAGAGAGAGAGAGAGAGAGAGAGAGAGAGAGAGAGAGAGAGAGAGAGAGAGAACATGTAGTCTTCAATATGACATCTGCTTTTTTTCACGGTTATTTCTGTTTTAGCTAAGTCTACAAACAAACACACACACACACACACACACACATATATATATATATATATATATATATATATATATATATATATATATATATATATATATATATATATATATATATATATATATGGTTTTGATATTTAATCATGCAAAATATCAAAATAAGAGAAATTGTCTTTTAGAAAATATGCGATGCTTATTTCATAAATGATATTCTAATTCTATGATGTTTACCTTCGAGCGAGCGTGTCAAAAGCGCCGTGTTAAAATGGCTCTGTCTAAATTACATTTTGCACCTCGGGAGAAGTTTCCGTCAAATGCATTTGATTTTGGCGGGATTTTCTTGTTGCAATCCTCTTGAGTCACAAATACTTGCAAAGAAATCAATTTAGCTGATTTCACCTTTTACTCTTTTATTCGATTTTTATATTAACCTTTCGCTGCCATATAGATGATTTGGTTAAATAGTCGTTTCATTTGTATCCATAATTTTTCATGCATATTTATATGTATGTATAAAATTATATATATATATATATATATATATATATATATATATATATATATATATATATATATATATATATATATATATATATATATATATACACACGTCTCATTCGGTCCGGGGGTACCTTAACGTAGATAAAGGATTTGTGTACCGCCATGATCAGCAAAGCTTTACTAGTCAGGGCCACCCATACTAGGTTGGTTTGCTGTTAGCGATCAGAGTAAAGTCTCCCACAATCACCAATCCGCAGTGGCCAGTGCTGTGATGAAAACTGGCCAAACCCAAGGCAGGAATTGACATGTCTTGGCTCTTGTCCTGTAGTGGACTAGAAAATGCTGCATTTGTTTTTATTGTTGTTTTCGTGTATATATGAATTGACCTGTCTTAGGTGTTTGTCCTGCAGTGGACTATAAATTGCTGTATTTGTTGCTATTGTTGTGTATATACGGTACATAGGTACATAATATACGTATATGTATTATAATTAATTAGAAAAATCACACACCCGGTTAGAATAATTCCCGTGAAAACGGGAAGCAGATAAAATAGAAGAAGAAAATGGCTAATTGGAAAGAGGCCGACGGAAGGGAAATTAATTAGATAACAGAAATGCCATGGAAACGGGAGAGATAAAACCAGCTTCTTTTTGCCTCATTCCGACAAGGTCAAGACGCTGAAGCAAGAAACGTGATGTGGGTGGGAATGGGAATAGGAATGGGAATGGGTGTAGGCCTTGACTTTTGGGGTCATGGTGAAGAACTGCGTTTTTAAAAGATCAAGGCCTAAGTCACACTCATTACGGAAATGACACTTCCTGTTTATGCTATTAATTGTTTTGGACGAATAACCGGAGTGTTTACGAAATCAATTAGAGAGAGAGAGAGAGAGAGAGAGAGAGAGAGAGAGAGAGGAGAGAGAGAGAGAGAGAGAGAGAGAGAGATGCCATCCTGATAACCATGCAAATTTAACAAAACAACAAAATGTTTGGTCATAAACTTCACAACAATCGATTTAGTGAATACCTGTCTAGCATTCCCATCAGAGCTTTGAATAGATTTTGAATAGATCTTATGATACATTCATACATACATATACCAAAGGCACTTCCTCCCCAATTTTGGGGGGTAGCCGACATCAACAATGAAACAAAACAAAAACAAAGAAGGGGACCTCTACTCTCTACGTTCCTCCAGCCTAACCAGGGACTCAGCCGAGTTCAGCTGGTACTGCTAGGGTGCCACAGCCCAACCTCCCACATTATCCACCACAGATGAAGCTTCATAATGCTGAATCCCCTACTGCTGCTACCTCCGCGGTCATCTAAGGCACCGGAGGAAGCAGCAGGGCATACCGGAACTGCGTCACAATCGTTCGCCATTCATTCCTATTTCTAGCACGCTCTCTTGCCTCTCTCACATCTATCCTCCTATCACCCCAGAGCTTTCTTCACACCATCCATCCACCCAAACCTTGGCCTTCCTCTCGTACTTCTCCCAGCAACTCTTGCATTCATCACCTTCTTCAGCAGACAGCCATTTTCCATTCTCTCAACATGGCCAAACCACCTCAACATATTCATATCCACTCTAGCCGCTAACTCATTTCTTACACCCGTTCTCACCCTCACCACTTCGTTCCTAACCCTATCTACTCGAGATACACCAGCCATACTCCTTAGACACTTCATCTCAAACACATTAAATTCTGTCTCTCCATCACTTTCATTCCCCACAACTCCGATCCATACATCACAGTTGGTACAATCACTTTCTCATATAGAACTCTCTTTACATTCATGCCCAAACCCTCTATTTTTACTACTCCCTTAACTGCCCCCAACACTTTGCAACCTTCATTCACTCTCTGACGTACATCTGCTTCCACTCCACCATTTGCTGCAACAACAGACCCCAAGTACTTAAACTGATCCACCTCCTCAAGTCACTCTCCATTCAACATGACATTCAACCTTGCACCACCTTCCCTTCTCGTACATCTCATAACCTTACTCTTACCCACATTAACTCTCAACTTCCTTCTCTCACACACCCTTCCAAATTCTGTCACTAGTCGGTCAAGCTTCTCTTCTGTGTCTGCTACCAGTACAGTATCATCCGCAAACAACAACTGATTTACCTCCCATTCATGATCATTCTCGCCTACCAGTTTTAATCCTCGTCCAAGCACTCGAGCATTCACCTCTCTCTTATGATAATGAGGATAAATAATTCAGATATTCTCTGAGCAAAACACCCAACAAACAAGCAAATGAGAGAGAGAGAGAGAGAGAGGAGAGAGAGGAGAGAGAGAGGAGAGGAGAGAGAGAGAGAGAGAGAGAGAGAGAGAGAGAGGCAGGCGGGGGGATATCCATAATCGAAGAATATCTT
>NC_090745.1:12350357-12382857 GCF_036898095.1 Palaemon carinicauda
CGTCACTGACAGCGTGAAGTGGGGGAGCCCCACCCGGCCAGCGGGAAGGGGAAGCCCCGTCCTGCCAGCAGGAAAGGGGCAGTCCCACCCAGCCCGTGGGAAGGTGGAAGTCCCGCCCTGCCAGCGGGAAGGGGGAGCCCCAACCTGCCAGCAGGAAGGGGGAAACCCCGCTCTGCCAGCGGGAAGGGGGGAGCCCCACCCGGCCAGCGGGAAGGGGGGAGTCCCGCCCAGTCAGCGGGAAGTGGGGAGCTCCAACCTGAAGGCGAGAAGGGGGAAAACCCGCCCTGCCAGCGGGAAGGGGGAAGCCCCGCCCTGCCAGCGGGAAGGGGGGGAGCCCTGCCCTGCCAGCGGGAAGGGGGGAGCCCCGCCCTGCCAGCGGGAAGGGTTGAGCCCCGCCCTACTAGCGGGAAGGGGGGAGATCCACCCTGCCAGCGGGAAGGGGGGAGACCCGCCCTTCCAGCGGGAAGGGGGGAGACCCGCCCTTCCAGCGAATCCCGCACGGCCAGCGGGAATGGGAGAACCCCGCCAGGCCAGTGGGAAGGGGGGAGCCCCACCCTGCGAGTGGGGAGGGGGGAGGCCCTTCTGACTAGCGGGAAGCGCCCGCTGAGCCAACAATATAGAGTTGCTTTATCTAGCTTATTTTTTAAAAAACATGAAGACCTTTTGGAAATCGCTAACAGGCTCCAAAAAGTCTTCAGGAAGTCTTCAAAAATCCACTAACTCCTTGTTCGACTCCAATTTGTCTTTCGTCATCAATAGGAAAGTTGAATGCTTTCCTGTCAGAGTTCCAAAAGATTTTTAGTCTCTCTGTTAGGAGAAATATGGAATACTAGTGCATTCTCAAATCGGCTTTAAATTGTCATTCGTCTCAAGTAGAAATGTTATAAAACGTAAAAAGATAGTTGTGGCTGTTTTATTGACCAACCCAAATTTGCAAGCTTTTATCACCGACTCACCATGAGGCTATTATGAAACAAGATTTGGGTTTTGCCAAAAATGCTTTGGTGAAAGTTGAGAGAATTGTTGAGTGTGCGACTTTGAAAGAAAACCAAAATACCTCGTCATAAAGGGATCAACGACAAGTGGAATCAAGAAGGCAGTCATGAAAAGCAAAACAAGAATATTGAAGACTAATAACTGATTTATTTGAAATGATTGGGACAAAAAATACAGGAAGAAAAAGGAGACAGGGAGGAGAACGGGAGAGAAGAAATAAAGAATCCAAAAAGGAGAACTAGTAATTATTTGTTGATCAGTTTACGATAGAGCGGATTTGAAAGGAGAAAGTAAAGTCCCTAATGTTGAAGATCCAAAAATAAAGATTGTGCAGAATAAGGCGGAAACTGCACAGAAGTAGAGAATATTGAAGGACCAGAGAAAGATCGAGAATTCTTCAATATGAAGTAATTTTTTTTTTCTTTCTGAAAAAGAAAGGACTTCTAAGGAGAGGCACTTCAATTGGACGTCTTCCTTTTAGAAATTCCTGACAGGCTTCCATCCGGAATAGTCTTCAAAATTCTCCAAATCGTTGTTCGACTCCAATTTGTCTTTCGTCATCAATAGGAAAGTTGAATACTCTCCTGTCAGAGCTCCAAAATATTATTAGTCTCTCGGTTAGGAGAAATATGGAATACCGGTGCATTTCCAAATCAGCTTCAAATTTGTCATTCGTCTTGAGCAGGAATGTTAGAAAAGGTAAAAAGATTGTTTTGATTATTTTATTGATTAACCAAAATTTGCAAGATTTTGTCACTGACTTGCCTCTGAGGCCATTAAAAATGAAACAAGATTTGGGTGATGTAGAAAATGCTTTGGCGAAAGTTAAGAGAATTATTGAGTCTGCGATTTTGGAAGGAAACCAAAATGCATTGTCAAAAAGGAATCAACGACAAGTGGAATCAGGAAGGCAGTTATGAAAAGCTAAACAAGAGTCTTCAAGACTTATAATGGATTTATTTGAAAGGATTCGGACAGAAATACTGGAAGAAGAGGGAAACAGGAAGGAGAACGGGAGAGAAGAAATAAAGAATCAGAAAAGGAGAACTAATTAATATTTGTTAATCACTTTACGATTGTGCGGATTTGAGATGAGAAAGTAAAGCCTATAATGTTGAAGATCCAAAAATAGAGATTGCGCAGAATAAGGCGGTAACTGCACAGAAGTAGAGAATATTGAAGGATCAGAGAAAGCTAAAATTCTTCAATCTAAAGTAATCTTTTTCCTTCTAAAAGGAAGAACTTCTAAGGAGAGACACTCCAATTGGACGTCCTCCTGTTAGGACGCTCTTATAAGAAAAAGGATTATCTAGTACCGACGAAGGAACGGGTTTGGGATCGGAGATTTTTGGTTTACGGCGCCTCGGATTTGAACTTCAGGCTCCAGCGTCGGTCGTCATTTTGTGTCAGCCTCATCATCATCTGTCTGTCGTCAGTGTTCATGTCATCCAACACAAGTAACAGCTTTTAAAAGATACAACCAATGCTCCGCTCCGTTCCCCTTACAGGCTGCCAACGCAATGGCCCGTGGTCCTCGTTGTATATAGGCGGGTCAATCTAAATCATCATCATCAGGAGAGGCAATTTGAGACACGAGACCTCTTACGGTCGTTATAAAAAGGATATTTTAATTACAAAGGGATCAATGGTTCAATTGGGTTCCCTCGTCATGAAACGCCTTCATTATGTTTGTTAAAAAAAAAATTCGACCAAGAAGCGAAACTGCAGGATGAGAGGAACTGGTCAAACGAATGCTCTGAGAAAAGAATTCGTTACCCTTCATCGGGAACCCCAAAAGATTGATACTCAATTAGGACGTCAAAACGAAAGTTAGCTTACAGGAAGAGTAGGAATAGGGTACCTTCACACGTGCACACGTGTTTATATATGTGTGTGTTTACTGGGTATTATTTTCTTACCTGTTACTACTTTGCTAATTTCTATGATAAATTAATTTATGGGAGAATAAAACATTTAAGGGGATTTTGTATAATTACGTTTTGATATAGCTGCCATAACAGACAGTAAGTAGAGTATTGAGAAACTAAATCATACCCAGTCCTGTTTTTCTGAGGCTAAACTAACTACTTTAGCATTTATGTCATATGGAATTAAGACACTCTTCTTGGATGTTGAAGCTTATGGAGGTGTAGACTCAAATGATATTTTTCCTTCGTTTTTTTTATAAAGAACACTGATTTCATAGCTCTTAAGTTGTCTGCTATTCTCTTCAAGTTATCAAATTATATATATATATATATATATATATATATATATTTATATTTATATGTATATATATATTATATATATATATATATTTATATGTATATACTGTATATGTGTATATATATATATATATATATATATAATATATATATATATATATATATATATATATATTTATTTATAAGTATATATGTATATGCATATATATGTATATATGTATATATAAGTATATAAGTATATATATATATATATATATATATATATATATATATATATATATATATATATATATTTATTTATTTATAAGTATATATGTATATGCATATATATGTATATATGTATATATAAGTATATAAGTATATATATATATATATATATATTATAGTCACGGAAGGAGAACTGAGTTTGTGTTTTCATTTTTCCTCTCGTGGTTATAATACTTAATTATTTTATGCTCTTCACGTGTTAGCTTTTGTGATTTCTACACACACACACACACACACACATATATATATATATATATATATATATATATAATGATAAGATTTGCACATTTAGACGTGTTTTTCATATTCATATAAGCCATATATTATACTCCTTTAATATCTATATTCTCTCTATACCTGGGGATCAGAGAACCAAGGGGGAATCAACTCAAAGATAATAATTTCTGGTCGGCCGGTGAATCGAACCCTGGTCCGAGAAACTGGCACGAAAATTGGTATTACACACTCACACACATGTGTATATATATATATATATATATATGTGTGTGTGTGTGGGTGTGTGTGTGTGTGTGTGTGTGTGTGGGTGGTGTGTGTATTATGCCGGTTGTAGAATGTGTTTTAGGTAGCTCTAGCCTGCTGATTACTGCCCAATTTCCGTCGCTGCCATTATCTGATTTATTTTTTTTAATATGGTTTGCCTAGAAAGCAAGCTCTTTGCATATGCAGATGGTGCAACTCTCATGAATTTAGATTCCAATATATTACACACATAACAACTAATGTATCTGTTTTTAGTGTACTGTAGGACAAAGGCCTCAGACACGTTATTTCATGTCTGTTTTTTTTTTTCTTGCTTAATATAGTTAGATCATTATATTTTGTAGTCCTCCATATACATTAAGTGCTCTGTAGAAAGACTTTTCCGTTTTTGATTTTGAATCAATCAAGATATTTCCGTTAACGGGAATGTTGATAAAGGAATGAGATAAATTGTATAAAAAGAAATCTGAGTGACACCACTTATTCATGGAAGCATGCTTCACAATGCAAGTTTTTATTTTTTTTTATTTGTTATGGAGATTGTAATATCGAAGAGTAAGGGAAATTGAATACAGTGCTCCAAATGCCCTATCTCTGAATCCAGCTAATGGAATATCTTGTCTTGGCTTCACGCAAATATCAAATAGTTCCAGGTTGGAATGGTCCAGTGAAGGTGTTTCATGCTGCCGCTCGGGGGAGATTTCTTTTCTGGAAGGATAGTGAGAAGCTAGGAACTAATATTGACGGTCTAAGACGAGCACCGGAGGGGAAGCCCATCCATTTTGAAAATAATGAGAATGTTTGATAAATATATGATTAAAGAACGAAAGAAAGGACCACAAATGATAAAGAATGAAATAGGGGAACAAAAATGTTAAGGAATATATACCTAACTAGACACGTCAGGGGAAAGAGGAAGAAGCTCAGAAAATAAAATCTGAAGAATGATCAAAAGTACAATCAAACATTTATTTTCGAGATATCTTAATATTTGGTTTTTCCCTTTCCCGCTTACTGCATCAGCTGTAGAAATTATGGTTCAACTACTATCTTGATAGGCGGAGGAGCTGGTATGGATGGCTATTGCTCGAACACTCCAAACTAGAACTTCACGGATAGTAATGTGTTTTCCGCTCATTAATCGCCCATATGCCTTGAGTAATTCACCCTGTCCAGAGCCCACATCCAACACCACATAGCTGTGCTAATTAGGGCACTTGATCGTTGTAAATAGGGACTTTATCATACAGTGTTAAGCTTATTTGAATCAAGACTGAGAGAACGTTGTGCATGAAATTAATAAGAAGTCAGTTTGATCTCCAGGCAATGCAATTTCTCAAGATAAAGCTACTAGCAATTATATAATCATTAACTTGCAGTCAGGGTATTAGCATGGGGAATAATTTTGGGCTTATGCCATCTGCAAATGTATTTTTCCGACAATTTATAGGAGAATACATTTTGGGAAAATAGGTATATCAGTTTCATGAAAATAATTCGAAAAATTACGTCATTCTGAGACTAAAAAGCTTGTATTTTTAATACGATTTGTCAATAAAAACAAATTTCTGATAGCCTTTGCCAGAATATAATAGCGCCTTCATTTACCTCCATTTATTTTCGATACGAAGTAATAAATTTTTATTGTATTCAAGTTGTTATGAAGTCATCAGTATATATTGTATCCATCACTGATTATCTATTATGCAATGGTGATACTTAAATTTCGTTACTTATCAAACTTCCATCAACAACAACTACTTTATTCTACTGCTGCTATCTTTTACAAATCAACCAATAATGAATACGGTTAAAAATATTTGCTAGAACACTAACGGTTATCAAATAATATCTAGGCAATGATACAATATCTTACAGGCTATATCAAGAATACTCATTTAACTTCTCTCCACACCCCCTAAAACAGAAATGACTTCCTTATTTCGCCCATTTCGTAGAAATGGTAAGAAGAGCAACACCTTGTTTGTTTTGTCATGGGAACAATAGAGACATCTGACGAAAGATTTCCCTCAAGTGTCGGAGTTCTTTTGATTCTAAATGTACGTCATGAGCAGGTGAGGAAAGCTTCGACAATTCAGTGAACTGATGATGGTACGAATTAAAAAAAAAAAAAAAAAAAAAACTATCAAGTAACGATCAAGTTTGATTAATTTTATTCATCCAACGCTTCTCCAAAATGAGTGAGATATCATCAGTAAGAGGACCCAGACTCGATTCCTGCAAGGGGATAGAACGGTCTGGGTACAGTTGTCTCAATCCTCCAAGAAGCAAATTGTGAAATATATAATAGTTTGTATGTCGACTATGGTGGGTCACTGCCTTTGGCTAGAAAATATCATGAGTCTAGCCACCTCATCCCAAGATTAAAGCTTTTATGCAAAATTCAATGTAGTAACTGTGCTTTTGGTGTTTGTGTGTATCGAGAGAGAGAGAGAGAGAGAGAGAGATCATCGCGTGACGCATTGGTCGAAATGTTTTGGTGGCTTATTAGAAATATCTTAGCCTAGTGATCTGCTGGGTTGGGGTTCGAGACCCATCGAACCTCGATAGTTTCTTTAGTGTCTGCAATGGCTTATTAGAAATATCTTAGCCTAGTGATCTGCTGAGTTGGGGTTCGAGACCCATCGAACCTCGATAGTTTCTTTAGTGTTTGTAATCTCACCATCCTTGGGAGCTAACGGCGAAGGATTAGGGGTATCCTATTTGTCCACCTGCTGAGTCATCAGCAGCCATTGCCTGGTTCTACTTTGTCTTAGCTTGGGAGGTGAGGGGCCTTGGGTGCTTATATGTGTATATGCTCAGTCTCTAGGGCATTGTCCTGCTAGGGCATTGTCACTGCCCCTTGCCATTCACAATCCACCTTTAAAAGAAACGAAGACGAACTTACTTATATTATTTAACTCTAACTCGCACGGCCGTTAAGAATAGGCCTATTCATACGCTCAAAATAGGCTTTTGTTGTTAGAAACGGAGAGACGAGCAGCATATTTAAGGAAGGATTTGCAACGAAGACGACACTTTGCGTTTTAGTCCTTTCTTCTCTGGTTAATCCCTGGGGATTTCCGTGCAGTTCATTACCCCCCTCTCCCCAGATCTCTACATTCTAAATCCCTTTTTAATTTGTAAGACACTATTTTCTGGACTACATTCTTTTGTCTCGTAATACAAACAGTTTCGTTGATATCCTAAAAAATAATCGGGAGATATAAGAAGGGCATTATCTTGACTATCCATCTGCGTGTGTGTCATTCCGCCATTATTATTATTATTATTGTTGTTGTTGTTGTTGTTGTTGTTGTTATTATACTTTTTTAGCATTTGCTTCCCTTAGAAACATCCTCTTCTCCGTAAATAATTTTTTTGATTTAGGATACTATAAAATATTAGGTCAGTTTAAAGGTCACTCGTGAATGGCCGAGACAAAGACAATACCCTGGAGACTGACCATGCATACAGTACATAAGATGAGTGCCCAAACCTCCTCTCCACCCAAGTTAGGACCAGGGAGGGACAGTAGATTCTGATGACTCAGCAGGTAGACCTATTGGCTCCCCCCCCCCCTTCTTAGTTCACAAGGATGTTGAGGTTGAAGACATTACAAGAAACTATATCGAGCTTGAGGTGGTCTTGAATTCCGGTTCAGCAGATCGCTGGGCAGGGACGTTTCCAACAGGCTACCACAACCGTAATATTTCTAAAATGCATAATTTATCTCCTCCTCGGATACTCCTATATGATTAGGCCACTTGTCTAATATATCTCATCCTTTGGATGCTGTTACGTGATTAGGTCAGTTTTCTAATATATTTCTTCTTGGGATGTTGTTACTTTGTTGGGTCAGTTGTCCAATATATCTCCTTCTCGGATGTTGTTACATTATTGGGTCAGTTGCCCGATAACATAACTTCAAACAACCTCCTACTCTCCTTACCTTAACCTTTAGTTGTGTAATCATACCTTTTATTGTTCTTATTCCTTCTTACCTACGTTCGAACACTCACTAACACTCCTTGCCCTGCTGGTGTAAGATCCCATCCCGGAATTTAACATTTTGCTTATATACTCTCCATGCAACACAAGCTCATTTTATATCCATCATCCCTTTATAAGTCAACGTCCATGGCATGAGCTCTAATTTTCTCGATTATATTTGAAGACTCATTTCCCCTTCGCTCTTTAGTAAACAATTATTTTATTGACATTCTTCAACTTTCTTTACTTAATGGAAACTCCTTATTCTCACTGGAAGATTGATTTAAAAGGTGCTCGCTTATGAATTCATAATCTATTTTTGTTTGAGGGAGATGGTGCTCGAAATATCTTTGGTAATTGAATGTGGAGCATTTTCTAGCCATTTTTTTTTATAGATTTGATAGATTATTCCTCCGCAAAATCATTGCTCCTTGTAAAGCATAGCATCATACCATCGGTATTCATTCAGTGTTGGAATTCATTATTAAAAGTATTAAAATTATTATTTTTATTATTATTATTATTATTATTATTATTATTAGAATTTTTATTATACAATAGTTCTGATAATTTCAATGATAATGATAATTAAATGATTTTGGTGATAATTTTAATAATTTTTAAAATGATAATAATAATAATAATAATAATAATAATAATAATAATAATGATAATGATGATGATAATGATAATAATAATGTATATATATATATATATATATATATATATATATATATATATATATATATATATATATATATACATACATACACATATACAATGAATAGATCATGTCTTAGTGGCGTCCAAATATCGAAGATAGTTTCTCTTCGGGAAGAATATCGTGCAGATATTTTTCAGGATAACAGCAAAAATACATTTACTTTTCTCCATGTAATGTATGGTGTCGATCACTTTGCGACCCTTCATCACGACTACATTGAGTTTTGGAATTACACTTTATTATATACATTATGGTGGTGAAAACTTTTGATACAAAATTATCTGGATATTCTGAAAAAACATTCATCAAGAATTGAGAAGTGAAAACTTTAGATTCTTTGAAATATAAATACGAAAATTTGAGATCATTTTTAAATACATATGATTTTTTAAAAGACTTTGGGAATTTCATGAAGATCCCAATTACATTCTTTGCAGCCAGACCGATGTCGGTTCCTCAGGAACTCCATCTATTGTTCAAAGCAGAACTCCTAAATTTAGATTTCCTACTGCAATTGCTCCATAATCTAATTCAAGTATTAAAGCGTAATATCTAATTAAAGGCAACCTATCTACAGGTATAGTGTCTGTTCTTTTAATTTTATTTGATGGCTGCTTTACCGGTCCCATACAGCAGGGGAACCCCACTTTTTACAGGACCTCCACTGTCGTTTTACCTTGTTCGTTCAGAGTATTTAACGTTTCATATCGTGTATTGTTCATTTACTGTAAAATCGTCACTATCAAAGGACTCATGAAGTGAGACTGATCAGTTTCCTCTTGAAAGCCTTTTATGTCTTCAATCATTCGAATGTTTCGTGGGAGCTTGTTATATAGTCTCGGGGCCGCATATTTAAAGGCTCGGGAGCCTAAGTAGACAAATCTAGATTCCAACAGTTTGAAGCCATCTATAACTATTCTCGTGTCCACGCGATTTGTTAGCTGCGCAATATGTAGCAATTCTCTCAAGTATTTTGGACGCCCGGTTCTAATAACTTGGTGCATTATTGTACTTATTTTAAATTAAATTCCCGCTTTAATCGGCAGCTAGTGTAAATTGATTAGTATAGGGGTGATCCTTTCTCTAGGTGGGACATCATTTATCAGTCTTGCTCCTCTGTTTATTTTATTTTGTTCTGAATTAGTAAGTTGGGGTAATAATTCAATTGATGACACAATTTGACGACTCTAGGGTTAATAAAGAAAAGCAGCAAGTACTTTCATTCAAGAGATGCAGCTCCTTTTGAAATCCCAGTGTCCAGTGTGGCAATCTTATATTTCAAATCGCAGATAGAGTAGAGCACCGGGTTCTCTGTAAGTTGTTTTCGACCCGACCCTTTATTCCGTCGTCGCATAACGTCGAAACTCCCATCGAGTTGATTCTCATTTACACATTAACGCCGCAAATTCACGTTAATCAAAGGCCATTTGTGGCTCAAAATCCAATTGCTTCAAGTGTCATAAAACATTCGAAAACTTTCATGTTTTCTTTCAGTGGTTGCTTTGCGTCAGATGCTTATGTAAAGGTTGGAGCGTAAAACCTGCACTTTTGTTTCATTGTATTCTATTCAGCAGATCTCAGCTGTGAATTTCAGTTTGACACATTTTTCTTGTCATAATCATAATCATTATTAGTGTGGTTTGCTTTCAGGCAACCACATAAATATGGCAGGTTAACAAATCCTTCGGATATTCATTGAAGTCTGGAAAGAGGAGGAAAATAATTCTGTTTAGCTTTGTAGTTTATAGTTTTCGAGATATGAATGGACTTTGAAAGCAAACAATGAGATGGTTTAACCAATGGAATGGGTAGTAAAAATAACAAATCCTTGAAATCACATCCGGTCAGATTAGAAAAAAAAATAAATCAAAATACTGTATCTGAACAAAATTCATTCAGTGCTGTATTTTGAAATAAAATGTTCGAGGAACAAAGGCAAGCTTTAGTTAGTTATGCCAGTGAGAATTTTATATATTGGAAATTTTTTTTTCCTTTTTATAATAATTTATCCTTCAAGTGGAATAGATTCAGAATTATGGTGATAAGACTGAAATTACTATTAAGTCCTTCCTTTAGTTGATTAAACGATAAGGTATATTTGCAGACAACTGGTGAAAAGGTCGTAAGCCATTGTACACATTTTATTAATGGAAAACTCGTTTTCTCCAAATATCCAGGATGCCAAGACCCTTTTTTTTTATCTAACGTACCATCGGAAGGTCATATAGGCTCTCTTTCATATACTGCAACATATACAGTTGGCCACAGGAATTCCCAGAATGCCCTTACTACGCGGCGAGATCTGGTGTTTAGCCCCGCCTTCCACATGTTTGATTACTCTCCGCAAAGTAAGGATGTCAGAGTGTGCACTTCTTCAGAGTGAGGTGTGACGGGAACTCCTGTATTTTTCCCTTGCTAGTAATCTAGATAATGACTCTTGCTTTCTAACCCTGAGCTTTTGAGGATCACTCAATCTATCATCTGTAGATTTCTTCTTAGTGATTGAATCCTCTCGCTATCCTATCAGAAGAAATATACCTTTAGTTGGACAGTTGGATACAGTGTGGCGGGATGTTTAAAAAACAAGCCCCACACCCTGAATCACACTTACTGACAATGGTCTCCACAAAACAAACTTTCCCCTTACGTAATCTATAACCAGACTCTTGGACAAAAGGACAAAACAAAACAAAACATAACCTTAAAACTATATATTTCTTACAGACTATAACGCTCAACATAAACAAAAAAACACATTCATCAATAATCATACACTTAACACAAAACAGGCCTTAATCATCCCACCATTCAATTAAACCCTCAAAATAAATAACGCTTAACAACTTACAAAACATACAATAAACGTAACATAATTCAAATAAACCAAATTTAAACCCTAACAAAACTTAAAACTAAACCGCACAACCAATATGTAATTCTGAGTGGACACTTTCGTCCGCACAAGGCCAACAGTCTTTTGTAGCCAAAAACACAACTCTGCAGCAACCGGACCGCTGAAAAATGTTAATGCACAATTGCACTTATCATCATCGTCATCATCATCATCATCTAATATATCAATATGCCAAACCAATTCCTTCAACCGGGCGGGGTCGTTACAGCATCTATTTCATCAAGATCCACAGAGCAATCCAATCAGGTCCTTAAACAATCCAGGTCATCAATAATTCATTCCAAATCTGAGCAGTCGTATCAAATTCCTTAAACAAGCCAGGTCGTCAACAATCACATTCATATAAATCTCTCCCCAAAGGAGGAATCGCAGCTTTGAAAATCAAAAAACACTTCCACGCTGGTCGAAAATATATAAATAGTTATCCAGCACTCACACAACTGCCTTAAGCTGCAGTCAAATAAAAAAGCATTCGCTCCGAAACATTCACCACTGTCGTAACCTTACTAAAAATGTAAACAAACAATCTCATTTATACCAACAGTCTTCCTCACCACAAACGATCGTTACACTAACTACTTTCGCTCGCTAACACAATATCTCTCTCTCTCTCTCTCTCTCTCTCTCTCTCTCTCTCTCTCTCTCTCTCTCTCTCTCTCTCTCTCTCTCTCACACACAGGATTTGGCAAAACAAAAATAAAAATAAAGCAAAAATAAATCCTCCACATTCCTCCCCCCTTACTTTGCCAAATCCTTCTCACACAACACTTACATTATTTTTTTCATAACCCAGTCGCAGTCGGGAACGGGACCTCTACTCCGAGTAACTGGGCCTCCATATACTCTCTCATTCACTTCTTCCTTATCACAATCATTCGCTACATTAACACTATTCTTATCTAAATCCCTATCATCTAATATATCATGTACAATCCCATCTACCTCGTTCTCGTTTGGCCCTATAATTACACTCATTTCTGTAAACAGTTCATCCATTTCATCAAAAACATTCTCAACTTTAGCAAAAGATTCATTCATGCTACTAATCATTCTCCTGTCTCTCATTCTCGCATTCGTCATCCTTTCTTTTACATCACCCAAGGAAAAGCCACACACACTATAGGTATCATTAATACTCAGCCATGATTCATCTGTATTAACACATTTATCTTCCATACACACTTGCACATTTACACCCTTGTCATACTTATTTCTATTCTCACTTTTACTTATAAAATTTCCCCTTTTTGCATCCTTACTTAAAACTTTCAAACGCCTCTTTTTCCTATATTCAACTAACACTAATTGTTTATTTTCCAGTCCTAACTTTTCATGCATACTAGATTCATACTTGCTCATTTCCAACCAATTACTCATCCCATTCTCACAAACATTAATCCTATTCCTTCCACACACACAGGAGGACTCACCCAGCTGAACCCTCTTACACTCTAGTTTCCCGAACATCCTGGCTGATTGACTCCCTTCTTCCTACATACCCTAGCTACATGCCCATCTGCACCACATTCAGTACACTTACTCCGCGGCTCCTTGCACATTCTAGCATAATGACCATCCTTACCACAATTACCACAAATCACATTCATACGATTACTCCTACATCCACTTGCTACGTGCCCTGTCATACCACACCGATAACATTTTACCCCTTTCTCTTTCGTGCACTCGCTAATTCTATGCCCTACCTCACCACATCCAAAACAAGCACCAAGAGCCCATCTACATTCATTCTTCTTATGTCCTACTTTCCCACACCTATAACACTTTTCATCACAGACATGGCTATCTGACATACCTCGATGCGCACTCACACTCCTATCCCTATTGCGCCAATTACCCTGCCTAAATCCACCATTTGCTTGCACAGTAACTCCGTTACTTGCCCTAACAGTCCTATCTATTACCTGATCAGCTATCTGCATTGGTCCTCTCAAAATTGCGTCCTTATAACTACCAAATTCTATTACACTTTCCTCCATTCCAGTTCTTACACTCACAGATTTACTTTCTTTCATACACCTATCCAACTCATAATCCTCAACTATCTCTAGTATATCATCCCATGTCAATCTCTCTTGCGTCCACCTCATTTTCTCTTTGCGTTTCAAATTAATAAATTCACACACATTCTCAGGTACTGTTGCCAAAAACTTCCTCATTAACTCCTTATTCTCATTTATACCTTCATCCCCATACTTCTTCCTAGCTAAAGTTTCCAACCTACATACGTACATTGATATAGCTTCTCCTGCATTCATCCTTGCCTCATCAAAATCATTCTTACGCTTATACTTAACACTCCCTTTCATACGTTTTACCTGCTCAATTATTCTCGTTTTCACACTTTCATAATCAACGTCCCCTACACTCATTATCACTCCATACATCGTCAACAAATACCCAGTCAAATATTCTCCTAACTCCCTAGCCCAAACTCTTTTACTATCACCATACTTATCCTGACAATACCTCTCATACTCCTTGAAAAAATCATTTACATCCCTACTGCTATGCTCATTGAACCTTTCACACCGAGGTACCTCTCTCATAAACACAGTCTTACACACATCACGTTCATTCTCACTGCTATCATCACTGTCTACTCCCTTGTTACCTTCTTCCTCATTCGAATATAATGAATCCACTTCCACACTTAAATTCCTATCCTTAACCATTCCTTTCTTACCCTTTTTCTTACTTACCACTTTCACCCATTCACGATCGTCCTTGCTATCAGCCTGATACTTTTTCTTCCCTTTCTTCACATCACTTTTACCTTTCCTTTCATCTTTCCTCTCACCTTTCTGTTCATCCTTACTATGCCTAATTCCCTTATCTTCAATATCACCATCACTATTACTACTATCACTATCACTTCCTTTCCCATTATCACCTACCTTAACCTTCTCTTTCACTACCAACCCATTACCCGAAGCTGAGGACACTCCTCCGACTGCACCTTCACCCATTATAGTTTTCATCATCCCCATGACTTGCCCCATCATATCTTCCATTCGTTTCTCCATTCGTTCTTCATTCTCTCGCATCCTCATCTCAACACATTCTTCCACTCTCTCTACTGTCCCCTTTAACTCCCTAAGCTCCTTCTGCATCGCCGCATTCTCCCAGTTCAACCTCTCATTCTCTATTAGCAACCTCTCCTCACGCTCCTTACTCAGCCGCAATTCCTCCTTCAGTAACTTGTTCTGCTCTTCCATTTTTCATCAACCTTATATCTAATATCTTATCCTATCAGTCCTTCGTCCAAGAGTCCAGCTATCAGTCCCGCCTCAGCACTCCCTGTTCGGGCGCCAAAATAATGTTGCGGGATGTTGCAAAACCAACCCCCACACCCTTGAATCACTCTAAACAGACCAATGTCTCCTCAATACAACCTTTCCCCTTACGTTATCTAAAACTGGACTCTTAGACAAAAGGACACAAAAAACAAAACATAACCTTAAAACTATATATTTCTTACAGACTATAACGCTCAACATAAACAAAAAAACACATTCATCAATAATCATACACTTAACACAAAACAGGCCTTAATCATCCCACCATTCAATTAAACCCTCAAAATAAATAACGCTTAACAACTTACAAAACATACAATAAACGTAACATAATTCAAATAAACCAAATTTAAACCCTAACAAAACTTAAAACTAAACCGCACAACCAATATGTAATTCTGAGTGGACACTTTCGTCCGCACAAGGCCAACAGTCTTTTGTAGCCAAAAACACAACTCTGCAGCAACCGGACCGCTGAAAAATGTTAATGCACAATTGCACTTATCATCATCGTCATCATCATCATCATCTAATATATCAATATGCCAAACCAATTCCTTCAACCGGGCGGGGTCGTTACAGCATCTATTTCATCAAGATCCACAGAGCAATCCAATCAGGTCCTTAAACAATCCAGGTCATCAATAATTCATTCCAAATCTGAGCAGTCGTATCAAATTCCTTAAACAAGCCAGGTCGTCAACAATCACATTCATATAAATCTCTCCCCAAAGGAGGAATCGCAGCTTTGAAAATCAAAAAACACTTCCACGCTGGTCGAAAATATATAAATAGTTATCCAGCACTCACACAACTGCCTTAAGCTGCAGTCAAATAAAAAAGCATTCGCTCCGAAACATTCACCACTGTCGTAACCTTACTAAAAATGTAAACAAACAATCTCATTTATACCAACAGTCTTCCTCACCACAAACGATCGTTACACTAACTACTTTCGCTCGCTAACACAATATCTCTCTCTCTCTCTCTCTCTCTCTCTCTCTCTCTCTCTCTCTCTCTCTCTCTCTCTCTCTCTCTCTCTCTCTCTCACACACAGGATTTGGCAAAACAAAAATAAAAATAAAGCAAAAATAAATCCTCCACAACAGGAATTCCTGGCACACCTCGCTCTGTAGACGTGCACCCAGTCACACCATTGCTGTTCTGTGAATTCCTGTCTTTTGCCCCACCCACTACCTTTGCCATCTTTCCCAATACTATCTGTTTCGTTTCTCTCCACGAAGTAAGTGTGATAAGGTAAGGGGCACCTTTTCGGAGCCAGGTGTACCAGTGACTCCTGTGTCCAACTGTACCTATTTTGTCCAACAATCCAACTATTCAACCATACCTATTTGAATCTTTTTCATTTTGGATAGATGGTCAGTGTTCAGATTGTCCAACAGGTTTCCTACACCCTTAAATACTTCGCTACACTTAAGGTCTCCCTGGACGGAAGAACACGCACTGTACAGGCTTAAGGCCTCCCTAATAAAGACCAGCATTCAATCTACCGATTTCTCTCCCCTTGCACATAATGTCATGACGCCAGAGAAGATTAAAGCGGTCATTCAATCAGCATGCTTTTTCTTTTATACAGATATTTCAGTCACTTTAGCCGAGCACAAGGAAAGGAATCATTTACCATAAGGTAGTTGTTGTGACGGGCCGAGAGAGGGTTGTGAACTCAAAGGCAGGATGCAATCAACTGATTACTATATCAAAGAACACTCTCCTTTATATACAAAACCTCAAGGCAACAGAAAAATACATGTTCGAGGAAATTACAATGTTACAGAGGAAAACCGGAGACATGATTATTCAGGTTCTTTTTAGTGCGAGGGAAGAGCGCAGATACAAGCATAATATATGCAAAATAATTTATGTACGATCGTGTGACACACGGTTGGTACATGGCTCCCCCCCCCCTAAAAATGGCATACTGTACATGTTAAATAGGGCGCCCTGATCTAGAGAGGCGAACTGTAGGTGGGTCATCTGGCAGAAGATAAGCAGGTTTTAGACGATCAATGGAGACCTAGTCTTCTTTGCCACGAATGTTTAGTAGGAATGCTTTCGGACTGCGTCAGATCACAAGGAAAGGGCCCGTATAAGGGGGCGTTAGCGGTGGCTTGCTAGTGTCGTTGCGCAGGAATACGTGCGTTGCAGAGTGCAAGTCCGTTGGTATGTGATGCTTCGCTGGGGGATTGTAAGTCTGGCGGCACGGAGTAAATTTTCCCACGACGTGACGTATGCGCTGGAGATCGTCGGAGGAGGTTGTAGAAGGAAAAGATTCGGCAGGGACGACCAACGGGTCGCCATACACCATTTCAGCTACCGAGACGTCGAGGGCGTCTTTGGGAGTGGTCTTTAGTCCCAGGAGGACCCAGGGAAGCTGAGTAAACCAGTTGCAATCCTTGCAGCGGGACATCAAAGCTGCTTTGAGGGTGCGATGAAAACGTTCAACCGTTCCATTGGCAGCGGGGTTGTAGGCCGTTGTCTGATGTAGGGTGATGCCCAGGAGATTCGCTAATGACGTCCACAATTGAGAGGTGAAAGTAGTTCCCCTGTCAGAAGTAATATGCTCAGGGATACCGAATCTTGAAATCCATCCAGAGAGTAAGGCAGATGTACAGTTAGAATCAAAAGAACGCCGACACTCAGGGGAAATCTTTCGTCAGATGTCTCTAGTGTTCCCATGACAAAACGGACAAGGACTTGCTCTTTTTACAACTTCTACAAAATGGGCGGAGCATTCTCAAACCTTAGCGAATCCGACAGTAAAGGGCCGTCTTTGTTAGCAAAAGTATACAAATGTTACAAATCGAGTTGCCATATTCCAATTCTGTATAATCATTTGACGTCTCAACTTTTCAATACAAATACAAAACACACACACAAACACACACACACACACAAACACACACACACACACAAAACACACACACACACACACACACACACACATATATATATATATATATATATATATATATATATATATATATATATACTATTATTTTTCAATTGCTACTTTTTTCGTAAGAGGGACCAAGTAGACAATTTCCAAGGAAGGGGGCGGGGGGAGGGTTCTCCTTCAACCCAACTGCCCCAGCCATTCCGACACTGAGCAAATAAGCAAGTCATTTCTGTTTTAGGGGTTGGGAAGAGAGGCTGCTTGTAGACTCATGATACAACCTGTAAGATATTGTATCATTGCCTGAGATTTATTTGATAACCGTCAATGTTCTGGTAAATTTGGCTAACCTAATCCATTATTAGTTGATTTGTAAAAGATAGCAGGAGTAGAATAAAATAGCTGCTGTTGATGGAAGGTCGATAATTGACGAAATTTAAGTATTAACTTTGCATAATAGATAATCGATGATGGATATAATAGATACTGATGACTGCAAAGCACCTTGAATACAATCCGAATTTATTATTTCGTATCGAAAATAACTTATATAAAGGTAGATGAGGACGCTATCACATTCTGGCAAAGGGTTTAAAAAATTTGTTTTATTGACAAATCATAGTCTCAGAACGACATAATTTTCTGAAATTTTGTCATGAAACTATGATATACCTATTTTCCCAAAATGAAGTCTCCTATAATTCTTCCTGAAAATATACACGAATAGATGGCATAAGCACGAAATGATTCCCCATTCTAATACCCTGATTGTAAGTTATCAATGATTATAAAATTGCTAGTAGCTTTATCTTGAGAAATTAAACAGCTTTGTGATTAAACCAACTTCCTATCAATTTCATGCACAAAGGTTTTATAATCTTGATTCAAATAGGCTTAGCTTTGTATGATAAAGTCCTTATTTACAGTGATCAAGTGCCCGAATCAGCCCAGCTATGGGGTGCTAGATGTAGGTCTCTTGACCGGGTAAATTACGCAAGGTAGATGGGAGCTTAACAAGCGAAAAATGCATTACTATCCGTGAAGCTCTAGTTCGGGTTGTTCGAGCAAAAGCTGTCCATACCAACTCCTCAGCCTGTCAGGGTATTAGTTAAACCACAATTTCTACAGCTAGTGCCGTGAGTAGGGGAAGGAAAAACCAAATATTAATATATCTCGGAAATAAAAGTTTAATTGTCCTTTTAATCACTAACTTATACAGCTGAGGAGCGATACTCATGGATTCCTAAATATTTTCTCTCATTCTTTAGAATTTATCTCTTGAGCTTCTTCCTCTATCCCCTGATTCATTATTTAATATTTGTGTTTCTTTCTATCATTATTTATTCATTTATTTATTAAATATCATCTTTTAAATGAATGCCCTTCTTTCTCGGTGCTCGTCTTAGGGCTTCAACTTTGGTTCTTGGCTCCTCACTGTGCCTCCATAAAAGAAATCTCCCCCAAGCGCCACCAGAAACACCTTCACTTGACCATTCCAACTTGGAACTATTTGATATCTGTGTGATACCAAGACATGATATTCATTAGCTGGATTCCGGAATAAGGCATTTAGAGATCTGTATTTCATTTTTCTCTATCTGAGTTTTTACCATCTCCATCGAAGTAAAAAAAAAATTGCATTGTGAAGCATACTTCCATGGATAAGTGGTGCCCCTCAGATTTTTTATACAATATATATCCCATTCCTCTATCATTATTCCAGTTAACGAAAATATCTTAGTCGATTTTAAAGCAACTGGTTAAATTTTCCTACTGAGCATTTAAGGTATATAGAGGAGTATAAAATATAATAATCATACTATATGTAGCCGGACAAATTTTGGTATACGGATCCTTAAGGAAGCAAATCCTCCAAACGGCCAAAAGCAATTACAGTTATTTTCCCCCCAAATCACCCATTATTTGGATAAGCATTTGATTCTAACAAAATAATCCCGTTATTTATATCCTGTAATAACTATCTCCAATTTTGCCATTTAGTTTTGATAATTATCAAGTGATAAAGCACTTACGATAAAGATTGAATAAGCAATGTAGTAAAGATTTTACTATATATGTTCAAGATTTTAGTTCAAATGGCAATGCTAATCCTTCAAGGCCAAGATAGCAGACGGTGAGATGACAAAGCTCAACAATGGGAATGTAAAATAAATGATGAATAAAGGGAAAGTGGCTTAGAGTCTAAAGACTGAAACGGCGCATACCCCTGAATCTGAATAATTTGGGAAATATTTTACAATAAAATATCCTCACGTATTGCGAAATGTTACATTCAATGAATATCTATAAACTGTAAGTAGTTTTTAGCAATCAATCTATCATCTGAAAAATAACGATAAGCTTTTGGGAGCATAATACAATCATTTATATTGGAAACATTGTATGATAATGACAAACAATATTTTCATATGCATAAATGTCTAAAAAGTTTGTGTTGTTACATTACTTCATTATCTAGAGTAAGCTCAAACCATTTGAACTCTCTCTCTCTCTCTCTCTCTCTCTCTCTCTCTCTCTCTCTCTCTCTCTCTGAACGTCCTTTATGTGGGTATAACTCATGTATGGTGTTTTTTATCAATATTTTTTAACATAGAAACATAATTGAAATTAATTTTTTCGTTCATCGGTAACTTGAACAAGACTAATGTTAAAATAATCAAATATAGCTGTTAACGGAAGGAATTGTTTAGCTACGACACTCCAATATTTTCTACATGATTTTGTGGGTTCATAATATATATATATATATATATATATATGTATATATGTATATATATATATATATATATATATATATATGTATATATATATATATATATATGTATATATATATATATATATATATGTGTGTGTGTGTGTGTGTTTGTATATTCAGTATTTGTAGTGGATATTTGAGACGTCAAATGATAACTGAGAATGAAATATGGCAACTCGATTTGTAACATTTCAATGCTTCCGCTAGCAAAGACAGCAGTTTACTGTCTTTGATTCACTAAGGTTGGAGAAGGCTCCGCCCATTTCGTAGCAGTAGTAAGAGGAGCAACTCGTTGTCTGTTTTGTCATGGGAACACTAGAGACATCTGACGAAAGATTTCCCCTGAGTGTCGGCGTTCTTTTGATTTTAACTGTACATGAGGCGGACGTTGCAGTTTCCATGGGAATGGCTTCAGGCCAACGAGTGGAGTGGTCGATGACGGTAGATAGGTAACGATGTCCTTGTGATTTGGGTAGGGGGCGTACAACGTCAACGTGAATGTGTGCGAAACGATGCTGAGGTTGAGGAAAGGTGCCCACTCCTTAATCTATGTGTCGATGTACTTTGGAAGTTTGGCAAGAAGTACAGGCACGGACCCAATCCTTAGCATCCTTAGAAATGCCGTGCCAAATGAACTTTGCCTTTAGCAGCTGTGCAGTAGAACGGCACGAGGGATGTGAAAGGCCGTGAATGAAATCAAACACCTGTCGGCGCATGGGAGCAGGAATCCAAGGTTGCGGTCTACCAGTACTGAGGCCATAGTGGAGGGTAGTGTTGGAGTCTTCGAGGGGAAAGTCTTCCCAACGGAGGGACGTGCAGGATGTCCTACATGCTTGATACTCTGGATCCTGTCGTTGGGCTTCAGCCAGGGCGTTGTAATCCAATCCCAGTTGAACGGCAGCCAACGTGTTTCTTGACAGGGCATTGGCAACGGGATTCATTTTCCCTGGGATGTATTGAAGGGTGCAATTGTATTCAGCCACGGCGGAGAGATGTCGGCGTTGACGGCCGGACCAGGGATCAGACTGTCGAGTGGAGGCGTGCAACAGAGGCATGTGGTCTGTACGAATGACGAAGGGCGTACCTTCTAAGAAATGGTGAAAGTGGCGGTCAGCCAAGTGCACCGCCAGCAATTCTCGATCGAAGGTAGAATAACCCGATTCTGCCTTGGACTGTTTTCTGCTGAAGAAGGCCAATGGGCGGGGCGAGCCGTTGATCATCTGCTCGAGTACTGCACCAATAGCGACGTCGCTGACATCGGTGGAGAGAAGGAGAGGGGCATGTGGGATAGGAAAAGTGAGAGCCGCAGCAGTTGATAGGGCCTTCTATGCATTGCAGAAGGCTGCTTCTTGAAGGGGACCCCACTTCAGGTCCTTTGGCTTGCCCTTGAGGGAGCCATAGAGGGGAGCAAGAGTGGCGGCAATGGCCGGCAGAAAACGGTGATAATAGTTGATCATGCCCAAGAATTCCTGCAGAGCTTTGACGGTCGAGGGTGCGGGGAAGTTGTGAATGGCTGCTACCTTCTCAGGGAGGGGATGGACTCCTTCAGGAGTGATGCGGTGCCCTAAAAACGACACTTCGTTGGCGCCAAAGGTACACTTGTCGTACCGGACTACAAGGCCGTTTTGTTGCAGGCGGTCGAGTACGATGCGCATGTGACGGAGGTGTTCCTCTTTTGAGGAGGAGAACACAATTATGTCGTCCACATAACATACACAGAAAGGGAGGTCCCCTAAGATGCCATCCATGAGACGTTGAAACGTGCCCAGCATTACGAAGGCCAAAACAGGAGTAATTGAAGGTGTATGTACCAAACGGAGTGGTGATGGCGGTCTTGAGGATGTCATCTGGGTTCATAGGCACCTGATAATACCCCTTCAGGAGGTCGAGCGTAGAGAAAACCTTCGCTTTGTGCAGGTAGGAGGTCACGTCGGCAATGTTTGGGAGGGGGTAGTGATCCGGTTCTGTTTGCATGTTCAGGCGCCTATAATCCCCGCACGGACGGAGGGAGCCGTCTTTCTTCAGAACGATGTGTAAGGGTGACGACCATGGGCTGGAGGTCTTTTGGCAAAGGCCCATTTTCTCCATTTCGGCGAACGTCTGTTTGGCGGCTGCCAATCGTTCCGGTGCCAGATGTCTGAATTTTGCGAAGACTCGGGGTCCCGTCGTCTTGATATGGTGATAAATGCAGTGCTTGGCAGGAACCGTGGGCGTTTGGCGAAGTTCTGGACGGAAAACTTCCGGGTGCGACGTGAGGAGGTGGGTGTAGGCATCCGTGTGTGCACTGATGTGGAGAGCGAGGTTAAAGGGGGCGGGTTGAAGAGGTGTCGACAAGTACGAGTCTGCGTTGACCAATCGTCGGTGGGCGACATCGACCAGAAGGTGGAAATGAGAGAGGAAATCCGCACCGAGGATTGGCATTGTGACGTCAGCACCGAGAAACTTCCAATTGAATTTACCGTTTCCGAACGATAATGTGAGGTTCTCATAACTGTAGGTGGGTATCGCAGATCCGTTGGCAGCTACCAAGCGGACGTCGGCAGATGTAGACAGACTACGTCGTGCCTTGAAGAGTATCCTTGGCAAAAGAGAACGACAAGCACCCGTGTCTACCAAAAATCGCACGCCCGTTCCTGCATCCTGTAAAAAGAAAAGATTAGAAACACGGGAGGCCACCGCCACGAGCAATGGCCTACTTACAGGTTTTTTGGCCACTGACAATCTGTGGCACATTTCTTTGCGGTTGCCCCGAATCTGAAGTGGTAGTAGCAAAACTGCGGCGGATGGGAGGTAGTAAGTGGCTATAGAAGTCGTTCGTTGGGGCGCAAGCGATTTGTGGATGGTGGGCGGCTTTGTCGCCGCTTCGGCACGTCACTGGGTAGGCGTGTATGTCCTACGGCATTCATGTCAGCTTCGGTTGACGTTGAATAGGCATCCTCTTCGTCAGGGGTGGAGGCGTTGATGGAGGTCTTGAAGTGGCTGTCCATAAGGGCATCGGCTTTGGTCATCAAGTCCTTTATGGGTAAACTATCGACATCGGGTATGGCAGCGCATATAGGTCCGGATAAACGGCGTATCCAAAGGGCACAAAGTAGGTTCACCTCACGTGGAGAGCCGTCTGCGGCAGGTTGAAGGCGAGCGATACTGGTCATTTCCCTGAGGGCAAGCGAAGCCCTTTGGTCCCCCAACGGTTGTTGCGAGAGCTGAAAAAGCTTTGCTATACGGGCGGCTGGCAACGGCGAGTACTGTTGCAGAAGGTATGTTTTGAGGGCGTCATACGCTATTGGGGTGTCTCCTTGTTCACAAAGCCAGTCGGATATTTCTGGGAAGGTGTCCTCGGGTATTGCCGCGAGAACATAATCTGCTTTGGTGGTTAAGCGAGTCACGCCCGTGAGGCGAAACTGGACTTCTGCGCGCTGAAACCAAGCAAATGCCTCTCCGCTGGCAAACGATGAAAGTTTGAATGGAGCGGCTGCAACATCAACTGCCGTAGAGTCTGCCATAGTACCAACGATGGAGGGGTGAGGGGTTGGGGGTGGAAGGCGGTGGGACCGAGTCGACTTCCGGGGTCACCAATGTGACGGGCCGAGAGCAAGGTTGTGACTCAAAGGCAGGAAGCGATCAACTGAGTACTTTATTATAGAACACTCTCCTTTATATACAAAACCTCAAGGCAACAGGCTTTTTCATGTTCACAAGACAGACAATGTTACAGAGGAAAACCGGAGACATGATTATTCAGGTTCTTTTTAGTGCGAGGGAAGAGCGCAGATACAAGCAAAATATATACAAAATAATTTATGTACAATCGTGTGACACACGGTTGGTACATTGTTTAACTCCTATCTGGCCACATTGTCTTATATTTTTTCGAGGGGATCAATGACTTGTGCAGACCAATTACTGACAAATTGACAATCGTTGAAATTCTCATATTATCTTTTTTCCCCCTGATTGTTATGAACTTTCATTCTTTCTCAAGTACCCTCTCTCATTCTCATTATAATAAAGAGCAAGGTCTCTCTCTCTCTCTCTCTCTCTCTCTCTCTCTGTGTGTATATATATATATATGTATATATATATATATATATATATATATATACATATATATATATATATATATATATATATATTTCCGGTCATGCACAGCTTTGCCCTTCCCTCGGTAGGGAGGAGAGGAAGTAGCCATACTCTGGTGAGAGAGGGGCACTTGTGCGTGTGTGTTCCTCTCTTAATATTTAGCCGTAAATTTTGACGGGTCATGTACACTAGTACTATATATATACCGTCAAAATTATAAAAATGGTATTTACTGTTACATACATTATACACACTACATAATGTTGTTCTTAATTATTGAGAGCAGATAAGATGGACTGGTCCCCAGCTTGATGACAGTATTTGTAAACATTAGGTCATTATAAGTATGGCGTCGTTGTTACACACTTGAATATTACTCTGATGTGCTTTGCGTTTCATTCTATGGAGGCTTCTTAAATAAAGTTATCTTGACTTCTCTTTCTGTGCATTATGAAAATATTCTCTTCAATAGTACAGAATTTTATTTAATTCATAGGTCTGTTATATCTAATTTTATGGTATCACAGATCTCCTAGTCCTTTTGTTGGTAAAGGGACAACGCTAAAGAAGTTTAGTAAATTAGTAAAAAAAGTATACAAAGAGAAAAGGAATTATTAGATAAGACCTTTCTAATTTTCATCGTTGATGTAATTTAGTAAATTAGTAAAAAAGGATAAAAAGTGAAAAAATATTAATAGATAAGTCTTTTCTAATTTTTCTTGCCGTTTATCTCAATTTCCAAGACAACGTTCTCTTTAAGAATGCTCCTCGACAATGCTGGAATGTGCAGTAGCTTCCATAACAATAGGAATAGACGGTCACTTTCATCTTCCAAGGAGTATGTGGAGTTTGTCTTGTCTGTCTGTCTGTCTGTATGTCTTATCGAATGTTACTTTCCTTTTCCCATTCTCGTTTTTTCTGAATACGTCAGCTACGCTATACTATCTTTCCTTAATTCCTTTCCACACTGCTATTTTCCAAGTAGGAGCCCTTGGGCATAATTTATAGCACTCTGCTGTTCCAACTAGAATTGTAGCTTAGCTAGTAATAATGATGATAATAGAAAGTCCTTATAAACTCTTCCCCGGTACTTTTATCATGAAGTCTTATTTGATCTCTCCTTTTATACTGGAAGGAAGAGACATTTTTTATCTCTTGGGGCTGTTAAGTCTTTAGGGGACACTTAAGAGTGCTTTTGGTTTTACAGAAATCCTCAAGATGGCTTTGGTCACTCTTAAAAGGGGCTTTGATGCTGTTGTTTGAAGTTTATCTATAAAGATTTACTTTCTTTATAGACGGAAACGGGGTCTATCAGATTAGATTTTTGTTTTGTACCATTGGTGGTAAAAGCATTGACACATGTGATTACATGGGAATTAATATTTGTAAATTTTACGGCGGTGATTGCTGTGTCCCATAAAATACTTTATTGTTATTGTTGTTATGGACTCAGATTGGGGGAGCTCACAGTTAAAGATTTTTGGTGTCTTTGATTTTGATGTTGATGAAGAAGTATTTGTTAGATAATTAGAGCATTTGATGTTTATTACTTTGAAGCGTATTGCGTAAATGTCGCGTTTTTACCATTTGGGAAAGTTTTTCATGAAGAAGCGCTTCTGTCATTGATAAAGCGTTCCTTGAATCTTGAAAATAGGAAATCACAATTGATTGTCCGTGAACGATGCGAAAAGTTTCTGTTGTAATCAGAGTATGAAAACACAATTAAGGCTTGCGTCGATGGAATTGCTTCTGCAAGATTATGATGAAGTGCTCATATAATGGTAGATCGTTGACTGTTCGAGTTTCGAACTTCGCTTAAAGAGAACTTTAATACTTTCTCACAAGGTTTCATAAAAGAAATATTTTTTTTTCTACGAAACTAGAAAAGCTTATATTGCCAGGCATTTTTAGGCTAACTTACCATGATTATATGCTTTACACACTTGTATGAACGAAAATGAGGTCGTTAATAATTGGATTATGATATTTAGAAACTTTTATGAAAACACATTTTGATGAAAACGTTATGGTTAGTCTAAACATATTTTGGAAGACTGAAAGTTATTGCGTCACAGTTTTGGTTATATAGTTACTATGGTATTGAAAATTTATGATCTTTATAAGCTATTTCACACATAAAAACAGCTGAATTTTTATTTATAAATTTATTGTTATAGGTAGGAATATTAGCCTTTAATGCAAGATCCCTATACAGTTATGAATTTTATAGAAGGAAAATATAATGCTTTTTTCATATATTATAGAAGGAAAATATGTTTTTTCTTCAGTGAGTACATGTCGGGCATATCTCCTTCTGTTTCTGAGAGAGAGAGAGAGAGAGAGAGAGAGAGAGAGAGAGAGAGAGAGAGAGAGAGACACCGTCACAAACCATAGCATAAAAATTCATTCTTCCTAATATTTTTATATACCATCTTTCGTAATAAACGGTGACGTTGAAATTTTTTCTGCAATTTTAAAAATTTTTTAATCTGTCTTTTTTTGCCTCGGTTATCAAATGGTTCTCTCTCTCTCTCTCTCTCTCTCTCTCTCTCTCTCTCTCTCTCTCTCTCTCTCGTTGCATAACAGGCTTTTCGTAATTGATCTGTGTTTAATAATTTATTCAGAAAATTGTGTATCAATTGAAAAGTACTCTCAACTTTATCAAATGACTCATTAGTCAATAATGACCGCCTTTCAAGTAACAGTTTTTGTTTAATTTATGAAGAATATTATTAGCTGGAAAGGATAATTAGATGGTGATGATATTACATGAACACTGATGACCACCGGGAATAGACTCCAGTATTTTCTTCGTAGTTAAGATAATGGCCCTTCAATTATTTGCTATTACTTTTTTTAGGGTTAATTGTGAAGTGATCATGGAGTATCAAGTCCCCCCCCTCTCTCTCTCTCTCTCTCTCTCTCTCTCTCTCTCTCTCTCTCACACGTGTACATATGTATATATATATATATATATATATATATCTTTCTGTGTGGGGATACTTTAGCGTAGTGAAAGGTTTTGCGTATCGTCATGATCAGCATAGCTGTACTAGTCAGGGCCAGCTAAGTATGGTTGGTTACTGTGAGTGATCAGACGAAAATCTCCCACCATCACCAATCCGCGTGGTTATGAAAGCTTTGCCAATCCCTATATATATATATATATATATATATATATTTATTTATTTATACATATATATATATATATATATATATAGCCACGGTTAATGCCTAAAACTATTCATAAAGAATAACCCCCTTCCAGTGGTTTGAAAAATTTCCATAAAAATTTTAGGGAAGGGAGACTAAAATATTCCACTTTTTATTCAGGATTTGAAAGATGATGATATCAGCGACTTCCTCATTTGCAAATGGAGTCGTTTTGTGGGGAAATAATGTGTTCAATTAAAGACAGTTACAGATACCATTATCACTGATTTTCGTTCACTAGATGTTTTACTGTTTTTTTTATAATGTTATCAAAAGCTTTAGATTTTGGTATTCAACTACTCACTTTTATATACGGATACGAAGAAATATATTCTACGGAAAGAATGTTTTTAAATTATTATTATTATTATTATTATTATTATTATTATTATTATTATTATTATTATTATTATTATTATTAGATTTTCTTGAAGGTCGAAGTCTTTGTGTCTCCCTCACTGCAATTTAGGCATCATTTTATTTTTCAATCTGGCTCTGACATGACGCCATCTTTGAGAATGTTACTTTCTCAACGAACAGGAGAAACTATTTCTATTTTCACAATATTAATTTTCACCCAATTGATATCTCAATCTTTTCTCACATATTTGTTGCCCTGTGAAAGAAATTTTTCTTATTGTTATACTGAAGGATTATTTGATTTTTTTTTTATGGAAAACCAAGTTTTTTTTCTTATTGAAAGTGAAAGGTTAAAAGTATCTGATGTCAGATCTAGTATCGTTTTAAGTGATGTGCATCAGAACGTTAGGCGGGGGGAACCCCCCCCCCCCCCCACTGTGGTGCCAAAGCACAACGATAACCTCCCAAGTGAACAGATTAAATTCACATTATCGAGCTGAGATCGAACTGTTGCGATGCGAATGCAATGCGAACGTATTGCTAATGTACTAGCGTCGTAAAGCTGCTTCCTACTCCTAGTTAGAAGTTTCTGAAACTGGCCGTTTTGATTAAAAAGTAATGTATCTCAGGTGTTTCTTTCTTTTTTTCTATACTTATTCATCATCCTATATTATAAAGAGTGCCTGGCTTTATATATATATATATATATATATATATATAAAATATATATATATGTGTATATATATATATATATATATATATATATAAAATATATATATATGTGTATAATATATATATATATATATATATATATATATGGTAACGCTAAGCTCTCCCCATACCCCTGGGTTGGGTACACTATTATAGAATAAACGTATAATTTGTTTTCTGTGTCCAGCTGTTATTATTATTATTATTATTATTATTAGTAGTAGTAGTAGTAGTAGTAGTAGTAGTAGTGGTAGTAGCAGCAGCTAAGCTACAATCCTAGTTGGAAAAGCAGGATGCTATAAGCCCAAGGGCTCCAACAGGGAAAATAGCCCAGTGAGGAAAGGAAATAAGGAAATATATTAACTTTGTGAAAAGTAATAAACAATTAAAATAATTTAATGGTACTGAAGTCCACGTTTAGTCTCGCAGTCATCCAGGGTCGATCGTTTCTTGTAGTGTCTGCAACCTCACCATCTCTGTGATCTGAGGATGGAGGGGTTTGGGGTAACCTAAAGGTCTATCTGTTGAGTCATCAGCAGTCATTACCTAGTCCTCCCTGGTCCTAACTTGGGTGTAGAGGGGTCTTGGTTACTGATCATATGTGTATATGGTCAGTCTCTAGGTAATCGTAATTGCTAACTATGGCATTGTCTCTGTCTTTTGCCTCTGCCATTCGTGATCGACCTTTTAAACCTTTAAAAGCAAACTGCTATAAGTCCTAGGGCCCGGTATGCAGTGTCTCGTACTTGGAATGAGAATCTTGAAAGTTAATTTAAACCCTAACACTAGGGATAGCTGAAAGTGAAGTAAGCGATGGTAAAAGTAAGGTTTAATAGACTGGTAACAGATAGATGGTATGAACAAGAACTGCGTAGTGAATATGCTTCAGGATATGAGACGCTCTTAATACATTTCACCTTTAAAGTTCTTTGAAATCAAACCCTGCACAGGTTGAATGAGATCAAACAATTATTCTATCGTTTTCCTGGACAGTTTGTGATAAAATTTCTGTAGAAATTATACTTAAAAAGCTAGAATGAGATTTAATATGAAGCAAGATATTGCTTATTAATGGAATTATGGACTAGAACCACTTGCAATAAGAGCAGCTTAGTTTTGCAATCATATCCCTTTCTGTGAACAATAAGATGTTCTAGTAGGTACATAAAGCAAACTTAAAATTATAGAAAATAAATTGATATCCAAAAAGTAAAAATACAATGCCTTCTTAAATATCCTAAACTAGTGCACCCGAGCCGTCAGAAATGACGTCTAAATATTTAAATAGATATGCGCACACACACACACACACAGATTCAACCCTTCCCAACCGCAAAGGTTGGCAATTCTCTTTAATATGGATAATCTGGTTCTCTGACTTTGTAGAAAAGCTTGTTGATGTCTGCATTAATAAACGTCTTTAATTTATTTTATCTAGGTTTAGCTATGGGCTTCCTGGAACTTACCCCCGGAATAAATGTGGCAATTAGCTAACCGAAACAAGAGACATCAAACAATACAGTCAAATGCAGTTATAACGACAAGTCCAGGAAAACGTTCGACCGCTTCATCCTTGTGCAAGGTTAGGGTTTCCAGAAGGATTTATCTTCTGTGCTTTGTTCAGAACCTGCGGGAATGAATCTTATGTACAATACTGTTTCGAAATATACGCAACAGTAAACCAGCTTCAATTCAGTGATGAAATGGAGATTATTTTGAAGTAAATGCACGAGAAAATCAACCTCACCACCATTACAGAAACATTGTTGATACGAGATTCAGTTCTGGAATATAGCAGAGCGTGACCTGTGTGTAAGCTAGTGTAGCGGACTATCCATGCAGTTATTTATATCGATTAGTGATCTATCATAACGCAGCTTTTATACAGTAAGCAATGAGGATTTACCACTGAGTGATAAAAGAAATCTGCTATTGTCTTATCTTCAATTCGAAGTAAGTTGACGAAACGAACTGATGTATTAAGAAAGTGTCAAAAGCTAGAGTCTGTCAAGGAAGGGTCAGACAATAAAGAAGTTGGGAACGAAGTTATTTTGATATTGATTCAACTAAACAACAATGTTAATAGAATGATGAATGGAAAGCAATTGGAAAATAAAGCAACAATGAATAAGATTTAACGGAATTACGATACCCAAAATCATTTGAAAATTGATTTTAGAGAAAAGGAATTGAATTTGACCGATGAAATGGTTGGCGTTTTGAAATCGAAGCAACAGACAACAGATAACAGATTGTATTTTGATAACGGAACAAAGTTTATTTCACAATGGATACAAAGTAAACAAAATTATTTCATAATAAATAAAACATAAAAGGAAGTTTATTTCACAATTAATACAACGTAAAATCTAATTCTCTTCAATGACGAAGTAATTGTTAATTCATTAATGTTGCAACATAAATTTATTTTATAATTCATAATTTTTTTTACTACAAATGCTAAAATTAAAACGGCCAAATCTAAGTTGTTACCCAATAATTCAAGAAAAAAAATCACTTTCATTCAATGACGCAGTCCTGACTGGTTTCTGATGTGTCACTGTTACTCACCCTTTTAGTTGTAACGCTAATTTATTGAATAACTCAATAAGAGGTTTATCATGTGAAAGATTACAGAAGTTTAACATATCTGCTATGCGCAACTCAAGGATAATATTATCGGTTATGAGTAAAAATATTTATAGTTTAGGGACATCATTAATATCACATATATGAAGGTCGTGTTAATGTTTTACATTTGTGTCTGTTAGCGTCCGCCTGCTAGTGTTATTACGCCATAATTATCATCTTAGGTTTTTCCAAAATTTATCTAAGGGTGGGCTTCATGAACACAAAGAAGTGTTTTGGTTTTAAAAGAGATATGAATGGAAAGTTTTGTAGAGGAGGCACCTTTTTTTTTAAAAAAAAAAAATATTCCTAATATTCTTGTAAATTATCTTTTTTTCTGCAGATAATTTTATTGTATAGGAGAGAGAGAGAGAGAGAGAGAGAGAGAGAGAGAGAGAGAGAGAGAGACTGCTATCGATTTTTTTATCTATACAGTAGACCTTTTCAATTTTAAACATATTCTATGAGAGAGAGAGAGAGAGAGAGAGAGAGAGAGAGAGAGAGAGACCACTATCTATTTTTTATCAATAGACTTTTTCCCTCTCTCATAGAGAGAGAGAGAGAGAGAGAGAGAGAGAGAGAGAGAGAGAGACTACTATCTTTTTTATCAATAGACTTTTTCCCTCTCTCATAGAGAGAGAGAGAGAGAGAGAGAGAGAGAGAGAGAGAGACTACTATCTTTTTTATCAATAGACTTTTTCCCTCTCTCATAGAGAGAGAGAGAGAGAGAGAGAGAAGAGAGAGAGAGAGAGACTACTATCTTTTTTATCAATAGACATTTTCCCTCTCTCATAGAGAGAGAGAGAGGAGAGAGAGAGGAGAGAGAGAGAGACTACTATCTTTTTTATCAATAGACTTTTTCCCTCTCTCATAGAGAG